>NC_043005.1:107207476-107214976 GCF_006345805.1 Octopus sinensis | reverse complement strand
GTCAGTAGATGAAGTTACCATAAAGATTTATGACTGATTGAGGGAAATGCTTATGTGTGCACTAAATATTAAAGTAAGCAGTTACACGAAGCCTAAAACCATAAAAGAAAACTTTAATCGTCACTAATTGTGACTGCTAGAAATTAGAGTTAAAACCCTTAAAGCTGCATAAGCGTATATTTATATACATTGATAGGGAAGATAACCACCAATGAGCAAAGCTGAAAACCAATGGAGTAGGCTTATTTTGTCTGTTAATTTCAGACTTTTCATCTATGTCTGTCTCCATTGCTTGGATGGTTCAGCTAGAACCCTCTGTTAGTATATATATTTAACTCTTATGTGTAGCAATACAGATGTTATTCAACACCCTAAGTGCCGATTAAATTTTTCTTTTATGGTTTTATGTTAAACCCACTAAGCCAACTGCTTAAAATTGGTCTCAGTTTATATGCAAGAACCTGTGTGTGTCTGTGTGTCTGTGTCTATCCGTACATATCTATGTGTATGTGTCTTTGTGTCAGTAGTTGCTCCATCACCGCCGTTAACAGCGGTAACTGTGAGTTTAGCTCCTCGTAACATAGCGTTTCGATAAAATCGATACCAGGGTTCAAAATAAGTATCAGGATTTATTCTTTGAACTAAAGAACCCCCACCACAAGACGGTGAGCAACATGGCCTCAGTCTAATGACAGAAAGAAGTAAAAGATAAACGTTAATATACATGTGTGTGTTTGATAGATAGACAGGCAGACATGGAGAGACAGGGAGGGAGAGAGAGTGTCTGTATGTCTGTGGGTTTGCGTGCTTGTGGTTTTGTTTGTATATGTGTTATTGCAAGTGCACATTCACAATTATATATTTTAAACCGAGTGAGATGTCAAAACAGATGACAATTGTCTATCTATACGTAATATTAGTTGATCACTCATATAACGTCCCACAAAATTTGTGTTTATAAAATCCCATTCACAAAGTTTTGATCGACGTGAATCTATGGTAGAATCATTGACTATATCTCTGGTTATCCATTCGATCCAAGTCTAACGCCACAGATCCTACATGTTCATTCGTTGTCCACCAAACATGAAACTTCACATTTACCTTCACTTCTGCAAATAAAAGGCTACGCCAAATTTTTGAAGCTCGCTTCACTTCTGTGTGTTTGGCTCTAAACTTTCGAACGATTTCAAATATCTCACAGAAGCACTGGCAGACATTTTGCTGCATTTTACATATGGACAACGGATGGCTTCAGAATTGATACATTTGAATGTAATCTTTCAGCAGATTTTTCGCCACACTATTTTTATGAATATTTAAGGGCCAGTACTCTTTCTGATACTAACCCTTATATACAAATTTTTTCTTTTTTTTTTTTTTTTAGTAGAAGCGTCCTAAGTTGATTGTCACAATTTGTACTATTAATTTGGAGACCTGCACATATTAGAATCGATAGAGGGACAGAAAAATTAACCTGGGAATGATATTATAGGCATTTAACATCTGAATCCAAATATTTCTAAAGGGAATCCAACTAGGTAGAATAAAGTACTAGTAAAGAGAAGAAATGTATATAAAAGACATCCTGTGAGCCTTTACACTAGTCCTTAACTAGTGTGAGTCACAAAATTTCGGTCCATCACCTACGTTAAAAATATTCATTGTTGTTCATTGAAAACACCCAGATGTCGTAATTCGTTGTTTTCAGCTTGTTAAATATGTCTCAGTTGCTCCTTGTGTCTTAGGTGGTTCAATACACCGAAGGATTAAGTGGGTGTGTTAACGGATTCGGGTGAGTGTGGTAAAACACGTTCAACGGTTTTTGAAAGGTAAACCCTGCTTATATTAATTGGCAGATTCGAAGCTGAAATCCGCGGGTGAACAAATTACATTTATGAATAATTAACGCTTTCATGATTATAAGAGCTACTTGTCACAACAGAAACATGATCCAAACATGGCGTAATTAAATAAACGTAAGTTTCAAGGTTTTCAAATTGTAGTCTTATTAAGCTCAACGCAGGTCATCATACAAAATAGAATGAACAAGCTTATATATAACTATGACAAACTCTTTCTCTTCTGTATATCAGTATGTATATATATATATATATTATATATATATATATATATATATATATATAATATATATATATCAATGCATACGTATATACATATATAGATATACATAATACCTACAGAGGGATATATACAAAAAGGAAAACAGACGAATAATACAGCTGTTGGAAGAGTATAAGATTTTCAAAATAAAAGTGCCGAAATGGGTGTGTTAGAGGAACGGCTTGAGAATACAGGACAATAGAAGAGGATAATGAGAAGTGGGAATGTATATATATATATATATATATATATATATATATACATATATATATATACATATATATATTATATGTATATATATATATATATGTATGTATACATATATACATATATATATATAAATATATACATACCTATATACATATATGTATGTATATAAGTACATATATATGCCTGTATGTATGTTTATATATATATATATATATATATATATCATGCATATTTATATTAATACATGTATACTCAAACTCATAGATATGTACTGGAAAAAACCCAGACACACTTTTAAACACTCACACTCACATACATACGCACTGACTGGCATTTATATACATACGTATGTATACTGTAAGAGAAGATTGCAGAAATGGGGATCATCCAACACAAAGCCACTTAAGTGCTCATCTCACTTTACCAAACATATCAAGATATGGAGTAGTTTAAAAAGTGTCTGGTAAATCCTTCACAAAGAAAATAGAAAACAGAAAAGATATTCTAAACAAAGGTTTAAAAACTCAATGAACCTGCAGAAATATCTTTAAATTTTATATTTCTAAATCTTTTCTTTATTTGTTTCTGATTATTCTTGTTTTTGCTTTTTGTTTTTATTTTCCCTTTCAGCCCCTTAAGCCATTAAGCACAAATGGAAGCTATGTGTAATTGAATAAGAAAAAACTGGGAAGCAAAAACGTTAAATAAATAAAAAAGTAATTTCTGATGGAAACTGATCTCTGAAACCAAAAGATTTCAATGAAAGAAATAGTTAAGTAGATAAAGAATACGTTTTATAAAATTTTATTTGTTAAAACTAATTTTCTTTGTTGTATTATTCAATGTAATCCTTTGAAAAGGGTGTGGTAGCTGAGGTTTTATTTGCCACACTCTTCCATTTTGTCTACATACATACATAAATAACATACATACATAAATACACACACACACGCACACACACATATGTATATATATATATATATATATATATATATGTTTGCATACGTATATATCTATATGCATGTATGCATATATACATATGTGTGTTTATATTATATATATATATAGATAGATAGACAGTTATATATATATATATTTATATACATACATGCATACATATACGTTTACATATGGGTGTGCGCGCACAGAGCTATATGGACATATGTCTGTATATGTTGTTTATATGCAGTTTCTGTTTTTTTAATCGTTCCAAAGTGTGTTCCTCCTTTCGTTTCGAAATGCTTTTTGTTTCTTTCCTGCTAACTGGAGAGGTGAGAATGCTTAATATAATAGAATCTAAGAGGTGTCTCAGTGGGCTTGCTCATGTTTGCGCGCGTGTGCGTTAGGATGTATGTGTATATGTATATATATATAAGCATATTCATACATACATATGTAGACACACATATATATATATGTATACACATACACATATACATATATACACATATACATACATACTTATATATATATAATATATATATGCATGCATATATACAGGCATACTTGTATACGAATAAGTCTGTATATATATATATATATATATTATATATATATATATATATATATATATATATATATATGAATGGATCTTAAAAATGAAGAACGGATATGAAGATATTGACTAAGTACAAAAATATATATGTACGCTTAATTTTACGATATCAAATATGTTTCTCTAAATCTTTAACGATATATCTGTAAAACAGCTTGGTCCAGTTCAACTGGAACTTTCTTTACCCACGAAACTTCAAGTAACGTTCGAATGAGTGAAGCTGTTATTTGATATATGTATCTATGACCAAATATATTGGTAACACACACTGACACACACTTACACATATGCACAGAGAGACACACACACACACACACACACGCACATATACACACATGCACACATTTATATATACTTATACCCGTATGTTTTCTACATATATTTCTTATCCTTATCTCAATCATTTTCTCTTCAACTACGAAACCAAATCAATCGCACCATAAATCACGCTCGAATATTTCGCACAAGCGCATGTTTAGACAAACTCTCACTAATACAAAGTATAATCCCTCTCAAAGTAATGTATTTTCAATGATGTATAATCTCTACTTTGTATTCTCGAAGCTTATTTAAAACTCCATTCACGTGCATTTTAAAACAATTACAAATTTCAAATATCTACACATTGTTTCACTTCTATTTTTCTAACATTCGATCGCTTCTAAGACAGTGATATCGTAAGTGGCATAGGGATTGAAATGTCTTTTTTCCGTTAGCAATAACCAATGGATTCGTACAGATTTTTGTTATGGGATATTTTCAGCGTTTCTGAGTTTGGATATAGAAAACACGATAAACATATACATATGAGAGAGATATGGAAACTGTAAAGAAAATATGTCACTGATAGAAAAAGTATGTACTTTGTCACACGAATAACATGTATGTAACTGGTGTGTATATATTTGTGTTTATATTTATGTATGTATGTATGTATGTATCACTTGCCAATAGGGAAAGAGCTTGTTTCTAACCTAGATCCCAGGTTTCTTTATTTGAATCTCAACATCAACAAGGTATGTATGTATGTATATATATATGTATGTATGTATGTATGTATGTATGTATGTATGTATGTATGTATGTATGTATGTATGTATGTATGTATGTATGTATGAATGGATAGATGGATGCATGTATGTATGTATGTTTATGTGCAGATTTGTATGTTTTATATATGTATTTTCATGCATATAGTTGCATATCTAGACATGCTCATATATATATTTAAATGATAAATTTCAGGAAAGTCTTACAAATTGTTGCAGTTCCAGTGATGGATTGGATCTGTATTCTTCGAATTAGCTTTCACCTTTCTGGTTTTGAGAAGCCTAATTTCTCAAGACTGGTATTTAGGCAGTGTGTTACATATCCAAGGACCCCAATAATTACAGGTATAAACCTGAACTTGTAATCTGGATGGAGTAACTGCAGATTTCTCAATAGTTCAGCGTAGGTATTCCCATTTCCACTGATCTTCAACTCTATGTGAACAGCCGCATGCGCAGCTAATTTCTACAACTGTGCACAAATTTTCTCCTCTAACCTTAATCATTATATCAAGTCTGTTGTGCTTACATTTTATTGAGATCTTCACGGGTATATTCCACCTGTATTCCTTTCTATTATGAGTGGCTATGTCTTCTACCATATTGTGGGTTCTTATTTCTTTGTCCTCCGGATTATCCTACCGACGGATTTCCTTATAGAGTGTCCTAGCTACAACATCATCTCTCATCGGTAGATAATGCCGCGATGACATTTCCGGACAACTACTTATGATGTGGGTGATATCTTCAGTATGAACTCCACAAAGTCTACATCGGTTGCCACATTTTACAGCTTTTCCTGTATCTCTATTCCTTTTGTGCATCTGGTACTTGGTTGACATTTCCTGTTCTTGGATAGCAAACGCATACCCTTCAAAGTAGGAGGTAGTAATCTGGTTGTTGTTCCATGATAAACTGCTTTGATGAACAATGTTACTATCATCTCAGAGTTTTCTACTAACATACTCATGCATAATCTTCTGCTCACACAGGTTCACACTTTCATCTAATCACACGTTACGGTAGAGTCGTGCGACTTTTTTGGGTATGTATGTAAGTTTATCACACAAGGAATGCTGCGCAAGGAGCTGCCTTCCAAGTCTTATGTATGCAATCTTGGTAGATGTATGCACTTCGAGTCTTCTTGGTTAGAAGATTTTGCTGAACATCTCGGGGCTTTTCTACTAACATATCCATGCATAGTCTCCTCTCCTATAGGCTCATCCTTTCATCTGATGATACATTGTAGTAGAGTCGTGCGACTTCTTTGGGCATGTATTGTAGGTTATCAGATAAAGGGTATTGTTCATGGAGCTGCCTTTTAAGTCTTATGATCTTATCAGCCTCATGTATGCAAACTTAGTCAAGGAATGTACTTCAACACCTGGTGGTTAAGCACAAATATGTGCCGGGCAGATATGATGCGACATTCAAATCCATTTTGGATCGTTGTTAAGCCTCTACCGCCTTCTTTTCGTTTTACGTAGCGGTGGTCTACGTCACTGTTTATGTGGAAATTATATGTGCTTGTTAGTATTTTCGGGTTTTCACATGAATGGCTCAGATATCATTAAGCATCCAATGAAGCAGCCCAAATGTTGGTATGAGTAATGCCACTGCAAGCACATTGTGGGCCACTGTTTTATTGAATGCAGAGAGTTCTGAGGCCTCAGTTTCTTTTTCTTAGGCTGTAATATTCTTTAGTGGCACGTGTTTTGTTACAAGTACCATTGTAAGATATGTCTTCTTTCGCCCCTAAATACTTCAGTCAGATATAGGGGTAACAGTCAAATCAATGATGGAGATGCTGCTAGTCTGGTTTACAGTTTTCTCCTTTTCCACAAACATGTAACAAATTTTATCCTGAGCAAACTCCAACCCTGCATCCTATGAGAATGTTGTAACTAGATCAAGGCTCTTTTTCATCTCATACATATTCTTAGCATAAAGTTTCAAGTCATTCACAAACAGTGTGTAATGTTGATATTACTATTTCCTTGTGAACCAGTGAGATATCCTTCAGATTTCCCTAACATAAATGACAAGGGGTTTAGAGAAAGTATAATCAACATCACAGACAGGCTGTCCCCTTGCAATACTTTTCGATACTATATTCTATCAGTGATAATATAGTCGTTCTATGTGTTTAATTTCACGATGGTGGCCCACGATGAAATCACCTCAGCTGTAACTTTGACTATGCTGACGCTGGAACTTTAGCAAATTGAAGGTCTTTTAGCATCCATGTATGTATAAAAAGCAGCAAAACTTTCACCAAAGCTGTTACTCAGAGTTTTACGTAGCCGGGCAGTTTTGTTTAGAATGGAGCAAAAAGAAGGTTATATGCATAAATATACAATTAGTTCGATAGATACACATTTGAAAATGGTCTGGTTTCTGTGGTCCTTTCAACTACCGGTCTTTTCAATAACTGGTTGCATGCAATAACATGTGTGTATGTGGATATACTGCTAAACGTATATGAAATCTAGTACGAAAACATTTTTAAACGGATATATCTTTAAATTTATTAATTTATTAATATTTTAAAGCTAATTATGT
>NC_043005.1:107174976-107204976 GCF_006345805.1 Octopus sinensis | reverse complement strand
GAGATTCGTAATCACTTTCATTTGCTTACAGCAGTTTCTGCTACAAAGAACTGTATACAAATTGCTCTGAGTAAGCTATTAGATATTCCACTGATAATCAACTCTGTGGTAGCAGTAAGTAAAAGAAAGCGATTACCCAGTTCCAGTTTAATTGTCGTTAATTCATGAATATAAATTGTGAATGTACTTGTGTGTGTGTGTGTGTTTGTGTTTGTGTGTATGTGTGTGTTGTGTTGTGTGTGTGTGTGCGCGCGCGCGCGTGTGTGTGTGTCTGTGTAAAAATATCTGTTGGTTCAACAGAAGCGATCAAGCGATAAACATAGGACTCGATAGAAATATAGAATATTCTTTGATACATTATAACTGAAAGGTTCCGATTTGCAATACTCCGAGTTCCTCGTTTCTGATCAGCATCTGGTTAACTAAGCTTGTTTTCTTTAGAATATTCCCGACCTGAATTGTTTATCAAATATCAAAATGTAAGTTCGAAAGAAACGCTTATCCTTATGTTCTTTGCTTAAAAACCTTTGTGAACGACACGTACAAAAATGGCGGCTTCAATCTTACGCTTTTCATTTCATTTCTGCTTCTCGTGGTAATATTAAAATATAAGTCATAAACTCCATGCAATCTAAGTTATGAAATTGCGTTGCTATTTAAGCAATTTACTAAATTTATTTATCATACTGCCATCAACTATGACAACTGGTCCCTCTGTTGGGTCAACATCCAGGGGTCTGTCTTGTTCCTATGCATTCTCAAGTAGCACTTCTATGCTTCTTCCTTTACAGTATTATTAAGTGCAAGCAAAGCGCTGTCCATCCATTCCATGCCTCTGACCCTCATGCAATAAGACATTGACAAGCCTTTGTTTTCTGCTTCTGCTCTTACTAAATAAACTTATTGCTTAGTTTCCCTTATAGCTATCTAGTGTAGTTCTTTGCTGCCCCCATTTTCCGAAATCTGCCTTTTTCATTTTATGGCTGTCTACTTCACCGCTCTACTACCATATCACACTCAACTAGGCGAAATTCTCCCCTGCTACAGATGTGTTCCATTGCCCTTAGTAGGTTGTCACGTGAGCTCTTCAAATTGTCCTGTATGTTTTATATATATATATATATAATATATATGATGAGTTCGTTATTTTATTTTAAATTAACGATCTTATCTTTATTTAACCTTATCCTTATTTTAAATTAACGATCTTATACTTACATATATATATGCATATGTGTGTACAGGGCGTCACCAACAGCAAACAACATGCAATACGAAAACGACTGAGTTAAATACGCAAATAAAGAGAGAAAAATGGAAATGAGGACAAGTAAAAAGTAGCAAAGAATGACTCTTCATCAGTTGTCGGTTGTCTATCTACTCCTTATTTCGAGCATTGAATGACAATATGAGTCTTCCAAGTGAGTTGCTCCCATAATACCAAAATAAAATTTGGGATTTATGGAGGGTCAATGTTGGGAACAAAAACAGGACAGTAGAGATATATAAGGAAACCGAACGAAAACAAACCTAGAGGGTCGTTAGACCAGAGCGAGGGTAAAATAGCTAACGCAGGAGAAATATTTTCTTTAAAAAGAGACAAGATGGAAGAGAGAGATAGAATTCGTCCAGTCCTTAGGACGTCCTGCAGGAAAATAAAGATGGCCACGCGAGGAAAAGAAAGACGGATGATGGTCGCGTGTGAGCAACGAGAGAGAGAAAAAGAGAAAGAGGGGGAGAGACAGACAGATAGAAAACAGTGAAGGCAAGAAAAGGGAAGTAGCGATGGACGGAGGAGAAAACAGTATAGAGTAGAGTCGCATCAAGAAGGTTATGATGTGTATATACTAATTGTATTATTATTTAATTGATTGCCATGCTTCCATTTCCAAGCAACTATATATATACGTACATACATACATATATATATATATATATTAAAAAGATAAGAAAATAGAGAAATGATAATTATTCATTAATCAAAAAATTAGACATCAACAAGCAGGAATATGAACACGTAATTATATATCTTTAGAAAGATTTCTAATGAGATTCGACATTTAAATTGTTTTAATTGTGGTAATGAATTTCTAAAGGCCTGGAATCGAAACAGCTGTCAGAGATGATATCTAATTTTAAATTAATAAATAATTATTAATTATCTCTCTATTTTCTGATCGCCTTAAAATATATATAAACCACGGTTTATCTAGTTCCCTTACTGTTGAATATCAATTGTAATACAGTTCTATATTTAAGATATGAGGAATTATGTACATTAATTTCATGATTTACATTTGACGGGTATCTGGCGTAGTGGCTAAGAGCGTGGGCTACTAACCCCAAGATTCCGAGTTCGATTCCATTCAGTGACCTGAATAAAGATGATGACGATGATGATGATAATAATAATAATTAATAACATCAAAAAATACCTTAGGAATGAGAACGCAGCTTCGAAATTTCCCCAAGACATCTGATGAAGGCTGGAGGGTATATCAGCCAAAACGCCGTGTTAACAAAGAAGATGAAGACAAATATCGGTAAAATATAAATAATGTATTAATTGTAATATTCAACACTTTTAATAGGTAGCTAACCAGTATTTTCAGTGGATTTTACGATCCCTTACTGATGTTTGTAACCCTTATTTAAACCTATATATATACACATATATATACATATATATATATGCTTACATATATACACACAGACATATATATATATATATAGAGAGAGAGAGAGAGAGAGAGAGAGAGACATACAGATATATCTATATATATACATATTATATTTCTTGCAGAATTTGTAATCATGTGTTTAATATTTTCGTCTTCGCTGTATCATTTGTATTATGATACAGTGAACAAACCAGGAGGCGGTTATACTTCAGGTGAACAGGTCAAGTTCTAACATAGACATACTCACACGCAAATACATATCAGAATTATCATTATGATGTTAATAATCTTATATCTAGCATGGCTATACACTGTCGGAACAGCGCTCCCATCCATTGAAAGACGTGGAACCTATCAAATAAACTAACTGCGATTTCGTTTAAATTCTCGTTAGCATTCACTCAGCTCATGTATTTTGCTCTGAATATTACCATTTCGCATCTCACCCTAAACACATGCACATTTAAGTGTAATTCCCTTTCTGCATTACTTACACAAATAAATATTTTCTATCATACGCTTATGTATGTCTATTCACTCGTAAGTTAGTCGCAATTTTCATGTATTTGTTTTCAACAAAAGAACATAAAATGATAAGCATTTTCTTTAAACTTACATGTTATATTACAAAAAAACTGTTTAAGCAGTGAATATTACAAAAGAAATGCAGTTTCGGATTACCAGTTGATGATCGATAACGAGTAACTGAGAAACAAGAACCGCTTCTGTTATAATGTATTTAAGAATACTTTGCATAAGTATTGCATCCAGTATGTATACACAGTAGAAGTCAATACGTGACAGAGTAAGACCACTTCTTACACTCGGTAAATCCATGCAAATTTACTAAGAGACCAAGAAATTCTTGTGCGTGAATTTCTTTTGAGTGGATAAGAAGCTGCACAGTGCTGAACTCACTCTCGGTGCAATCAGCTATAATAAAAGAGGCACAAAACTGGCGGGGACAACCAGAAACCAACTGCTCTTTTGGTCTTCTTTTTATACGAGTTTAGCTTCTAGAAGGAAGGTTTGACGCGAGTTAGGAGCGCTTCATTCGCAGTAGTTCACGTACTACTTACCACATAGCTACGACGCTTAAGAGGGGCTACAACTCCGGCTCATAGTAGACCATTAGTGGCAAGGACGTGGTTCCACCCTTCTGAAAACCTCGGAAATTCCATATGAAAAACTCTCAAGTGGATGAGTTTTAAAGCCATACCCAGGACAACCATCCATACGAATGTATAGGCTGCGCAATTTTGAGACCACTCTCATTTGACTGGACATGCTGTGTCCTTTTAAATATCTACACGTTTTAGGCTATACACACAAACTCGGAAATGTTTGTGAATATGTATGCGTATGTATGTCTGAGTGAGTTTTTGCATGTATGAATATATAGATTGCCAGTTATATGAATAGATAGCTACATAGTAAAATGTATACAGAGATAAGTGAGTTGATAGATTGATTGGCAGATAGACAGATAGATAGATACATATATAGACAATAATAAAATGTAATAAATAGAAATAATATACTGATAATCAGAGAGATCGATATATATATATAGATAGCTAGTCGATAAATATATCGATGAGAACGTATAAATATAGAGACACAGAGAGAAATTCCGGATGAAAAACGTAAAGTATTCGAAAACACGTAGATATTGTGAACAATTATAAAACATGTATAAACACACACACACACACCATATGCATATGAATATATATTGACACAGCTTGTATGCTTGAGTGTATATTACTGCATATTTTGTATGTATGTTTGAATGTGTGTTTATATTTAGGATAAATTGTATTTCTTTCATATACACGTATGTCTATATATATATATGTGTGTGTGTGTGTGTGTGTGTGTGTGTGTGTGTGTGTATGTGTGTGTGTGTGTATAATGCCTGTCTGTTTGAACCGTTGAATTAGTTTCTACACGTACACACGCCAACCTATACAGATCGCGCGCACGCAGCCATAACAGAGTACCTCATTAGCATTTTCGGGAAAGTGTATCTCTATGTCTATATGCATATGTGCACATGTGCATATTTCTTTCATGAACCTGCGAATGCACATACAATCATGTACAGAAAGGTATGTGTTTTAAAAGCATATGCACATACACACGCACAGAAGCAAACATACACATGCATGTACGTATGACAGATCGCATATATGTATGTATGTCTGTGTGCGTGTTCATGCGTATATACATGTATTTATGTATACATTCATGTGTGTATGTGTGTGTGAGTGTGTGTATGTGTTGTGTGTATGTATGTATGTATGTATGCATGTGTAGCTTACGAGGAGATTCACATTCAAAAAACATGGCCGCGCTGTTGGAAGTGCTCAGTCATAAAAAGCTAGATTCAGCCCATTAAATCCTTTGATAACAGGGTGACGGATGGACATCAAACAAGCGGCAAGTCCCTTCACTAGGGACATAATTCATAGAGCGGTCAGTTGTTGTTGACCAATCGATGTAATTTTACATGCAGCTTCCAAATGAAACAGACATTTTTATTGTTCTTTATCGGATTGAGTTTCAATTTCCAATTGTCTTTCATTCGCTTACTCTTCCTAACCCTCACTCACTATTCTCTGCGCTCAGTCTTATCTCTCCGGCTCTCATTCCCTTTGCATTGCTCTTTGTCAATACGTACAATCATACGTATACACACACCCACACACGCATACACACACTTATGTATATAATATATATATATATATATATATATTATATATATATATATATATATAATATATATATATATATATATATATATATATATATATATATATATATGTATATATGAATATGTATATATGTATATATATAATATATATATATATATATATATATATATATATATGCGTGTGTGTGTGTGTATGTATATATATATGTGTGTGTGTGCGTGCGCGCGCGCGTATGTGTGTGTGTGTGTGTGTGTATGTGTGTATATCTGTTAATCCCCCTCTCTGATTCTACCTTTCGTTCTCTTTCAGATTGACTCACATTATATTTTTTTTTCCCTTTGTCTCACACTTTCACACTTTGTGTCATATGATCTGACAAGCCATCTATCACTCTATCCATGTACCAATCAATCAATGTATGTATCTATGCAGCTATCAAATCTGTAGATCGATGTACTGGAAGTCATGGTTTATGTCTCTCGAGCTGTCCACCCATCCATTCATCCATCCCTCCGTCCGTCCATCCATCCATTCCTCCATCCAATCCTCCATTTATTTATCCATCTATTCATCTGTCCGCCAATCAGTGTATATGCCTACATGTATGTATCTACCTAGCTCTCAATCTGTTTATGAATATAGCTATCTGGATGTCTCTCGCTCTCTCTCTCTCTCTCTCTCTCTTTCTATCTATCTATCTATCTATCTATCGATCTATCCAATAGATATCTCTTGTATATGTATCTGCGTGTTTGTATATGTGCACATATATGTATATAAATGCTATAGATAAAAAGAAATACATAGAAAGGTAATTTATGACGTATTACTCAAATTAACTGAGTTGCGATCTATCACTTTTTCGATCAAATTCTCACTCAAAATGTCTAGTTCTTTTCTATTTCATCTATCTATCTATCTATCTATCTATCTATCTATCTATCTATCTATCTATCTATCTATCTATCTATCTATATATATATATATATACATATATATATATATCTGTCTGTCTATCTATCTATCTATCTATCTATCTATTTATCTATCTATCTATCTATCTATTTATCTATCTATCTATATATTTATCTATCTATCTATCCCTCTACCTACCTATCTATCCATCTATCTATCTATCAGTCTGTCTAGTTATATAGTAATGAAGTTTTATAACTATTTCTATGTAGCTACATCTATTCATCTTCGTATCTAAGTGTCTGTCTATCTGTATATCTATCGGTTTGATATTTCTATCTGTTTTCTTTATATTCTTATATACAAACCGTGTCTGTGTCTCCAATATTTATAAGTTTCTTGTTTTTTTCTTATTTGTCGATATGCATATCAGTAAATATTTTCTGAAAATGTCACGATGACTCATTTAATATGATCACATACTCTGTGTATAGTAAGGCCTAAACCTCACATCGTTTGTATTGTGTTCTCTGCTGTGTTCTGCTCTCTCCCCTTCTCTGCCTCTCTATCTCTTTCTCTTATTCTCTCATATTAAATATTTCTTTTCCTCCTCCTTTGTATATCTTCTGTTGATGTATCCCAGCTCATTCTTGTCTAGTAAGCATCAAAATATCCCATTGAAGCATTAACACCTGTCTCTCACAATTGTCCTATTCTCATGTGCACTCTCCCTCCCCTTCTCATTTTGTTTATGCACGTATTACACAAATACATGTATAACATATATATATGTATACATATACATATATACATATATATATATAATATATATTATATATATATAATATATAATATATTATATATATATATATATATATATAACACCAAGAAATATTTATCCACTATATATATATATATATAAACACATACATTTATATATATACGTGTCTGTACAGAATTTTAGAAATAAAGGATACAATATATCTTACACATGGAATATACTTCGAGGTAAGCAATTTCTGTCACCTGCGTCACATCTCTCATCCTGGGGAAGTGAGGTCTTGCACGCGTTTGAAAGTTCGTTCCTTATTGGCCGTTGGTGAGGTGACTTCGAGGAAAATCGAACGAGAATCACTACATTACTCAGTTACGTGCAAGGTAGGTATTTATAGGTAACTGTACCGAGATTAATTTTCAATAATAAGGAACATTAATGTTTTGCTTTCCCTAGCACAACTGGTCTGATGATATTGTTTTCAAATTCGGTTGTTTGTTAGTAGGAAATAAAAAGGAGAAACAAATAGTTTAATTTGTAGAAAATCTTCGTTTGGGGATACAGTAAATTTTTTTTTCCGGGTATATAGTATTTAAAGCAAAAGCACCATCGGCAGTTGATGATCGGCAGCTGTATGGAAGAGTCATTTCAATCAAACTTTAGATAATGGGTATTGAACTTCTTCATGAAACGGCATATGGAAATTGAGTTATCTCTGTAGCTATGTCAGAGAAAATATTCATATTCATTATATCATTTTATAAAATCCTTTGCGATGAGCACCGTTCATATTCTATGAATCCTACCTGGCGAATTCTATGTAGCTCTGCAATTTCAATGCCTTCAAATATACTCTCAAATGACAAGAGATTAGATCCAAGAAAGTGAAGTGAGATTTGGGGTATGAAAGCAGTGCAAACGCGTAAAACATTTGCATGTGTAACAAACATGGAAGCTATGTTGTCAAGGCAAAGATAGCTCACTTTACTATTATGTATATTGAGTCGATTGTATTACGCAGAGTCAAAAGATGGTATCTTAAAAGAAATAATAAGTTTTTGGTAATATTGGGAGTGATGCCTCTATCATGAGATGGAGTGAACAGAAGGAACTCGCGCATCCAGGTTCCCCAGACCCAGAGTTGATGCAAGAATCTCTGCATAGATTGATTCCTCGCTAAATTCACTTTCAGCTACAGCCTCGTTATTAATGTATGCTGCCCTGATGAATATTTTTCTGTTGTAGAAAAGATGGGAGAATCTGTTGCTTATTCTTAATATTTGGTTTCTAGTTATAGTTGGGACGTGAATGAGCATTTTACATTCTAGTATTTTGGTTTCTTGTAAATGTTCTGTATCAAAGTCTTATATCTAGTGCAACATTTAGAAAAACTTTTATTATATACATCCATATCTATCTAACTATATATTTGCTCGTCTATATGGCTATTTATCTACTCATCTACCTACCTACAATCTGCTTACCTACCTGCCTAAGAGCACAGCGAGGAACGCATTCGTTAGATTCCGGAGCACTCTTTAGTCCCTCATGAAAACTGAGGGCGGTGACTTTGCGTAAATTTTTATCTCCCAGTATTAATCTAGTTCATATTTTCTCCTTTTTTAAAGATACTTTTGCTTTTGCATGAGACAGTGTTTTCTTTTACTTTTATGCAAACTGCCATATACAAATGTATGAGTGTGTGTGTGTAAACATGCACATTATATAATATGATTACGTACATATAACATATATAGGGATGAAAAGAGATAGATAGACAGATAGACAGACAGGCAGATATATAGATAGATAGGTAGATAGATAGATAGATAGATAGATAGATAGATAAATAGATAGATGGATAGATAGATAGATAGATAGATAGATAGATAGATAGATAGATGGATAGATAGAGAGATAGATAGATAGATAAATAGATAGATAGATAGATAGATAGATATGTTTCTTTATTAGCCACACAGGGCTGCACACAGATAGAACAAATTACAAGGTAGAGCTTTTCTTTTGAAGGGTTAAAAAAAAAGGAAGGGGGGAGTTTAGATCAAAAGGGATCGTAAAAGGAGAGAAAGAGGACAAAAAGGGGGGGTTAAAAAAAGGGGGAGAGGAAAAAAAAATTGATCAATAGGGATCGTTATCACAGAAATGTCAATATGAAGTGTAAAGGGGAGGACAGGTGAGGTTTACCCGTGGAAAGAAAAGCCTACGGAAAAGACCACGGTAACCTCGGTCAATGAAGTCACATTTTATATTTCTTTTTTTTTTTTTTTTTGCAAATAAGCAACTCTCTGTTTTCGATTTCTGGTTCATAGGACTATGCTCAAGGTGGCTTCGTCATTCATACGTGCCATTCTTGCTACATTCACCCATCTTTTTTTAAAACATTCTCTAGACAAAACTTGCCTCTCTACTCTCACTTTCCTTTTCAAGTGGTACTTGAAGAAGTTGATGAGAGATTGACCAGAGAGGAAAGTGTTTGTCTCCAATCCTTTCAGACGCGTCCACCAGATACATTCTTTCGCCATAGCCACAAGGATGATGAAAATAGCTCTTCCTTCCCGTTTGAAGGAAGGAGGCGTGACAATATTGACGATAGACTCAGCTGATAAACCGACTCGTCCCACACGTGACAGCAGTTGTTCGACATAAGCCCACAGGTCGGAAATTGTTGGACACTGAACGAGTGCGTGCAGAACGGTTTCGTCGCTCTGACCGCATCTCGGGCAGGTCGGCCCCGTGTTTCTCGAGCCGTGTCTAGAGCTTATCCAGAACGGGTAGCGCTTCTCGGTAGCACTGCCAGGCCAGGGATCTCTGGAAGTTGTCCATGGGCCCTGGCCCGAAGTCGTCCTGAACAGGCGGTCAGGTACTCCTCGTCGACGTCCAGGTTCGCCCCGAGTTCGTCGTCGTACCTCCCCTCCACTAACCCCTATGATAGATAAATAGATAGATAGATAGTAGATAGATAGATAGATAGATAGATAGATAGATAGATAGATAGATAGATAGATAAGATAGATGATGGATAGATAGATAGATAGATAGATAGTAGATTAGATAGATAGATAGATAGATGGTAGATAGAGAGATAGATAGATAGATAAATAGATAGATAGATAGATAGATAGATATGTTTCTTAATTAGCCACACAGGGCTGCACCACAGATAGAACAAATTACAAGGTAGAGCTTTTCTTTTGAAGGTTAAAAAAAAGGAAGGGGGGAGTTTAGATCAAAAGGGATCGTAAAAGGAGAGAAAGAGGACAAAAAGGGGGGGTTAAAAAAAGGGGGAGAGGAAAAAAAAATTGATCAATAGGGATCGTTATCACAGAAATGTCAATATGAAGTGTAAAGGGGAGGACAGGTAGGGGTTACCCGTGGAAAGAAAAGCCTACGGAAAAGACCACGGTAACCTCGGTCATGAAGTCACATTTTATTTCTTTTTTTTTTTTTTTTTTTGCAAATAAGCAACTCTCTGTTTTCGATTTCTGGGTTCATAGGACTATGCTCAAGGTGGCTTCGTCATTCATACGTGCCATTCTTGCTACATTCACCCATCTTTTTTTAAAACATTCGCTAGACAAAACTTGCCTCTCTACTCTCACTTTCCTTTTCAAGTGGTACTTGAAGAAGTTGATGAGAGATTGACCAGAGAGGAAAGTGTTTGTCTCCAATCCTTTCAGACGCGTCCACCAGATACATTCTTTCGCCATAGCCACAAGGATGATGAAAATAGCTCTTCCTTCCCGTTTGAAGGAAGGAGGCGTGACAATATTGACGATAGAGTCATCGATAAACCGACTCGTCCCACACGTGACAGCAGTTGTTCGACATAAGCCCACAGGTCGGAAATTGTTGGACACTGAACGAGTGCGTGCAGAACGGTTTCGTCGCTCTGACCGCATCTCGGGCAGGTCGGCCCCGTGTTTCTCGAGCCGTGTCTGTAGAGCTTATCCAGAACGGGTAGCGCTTCTCGGTAGCACTGCCAGGCCAGGGATCTCTGGAAGTTGTCCATGGGCCCTGGCCCGAAAGTCGTCCTGAACAGGCGGGTCAGGTACTCCTCGTCGACGTCCAGGTTCGCCCCGAGTTCGTCGTCGTACCTCCCCTCCACTAAACCCCTATGATAGATAAATAGATAGATAGATAGATAGATAGATAGATAGATAGATAGATAGATAGATAGATAGATAGATAGATAGATAAATAAAGACTAGTTACAGAGATAGATACATATTTCTAGGTAGATTTCTTGATACATATCCTAGTATACACATCAATATTAAGTTTTCTGTTCTATTTATTTAAAGTCCTATATGCTAGTAAAATCTATCGATATATCTACATATCAATTGATAGAATGATCTATAACTCGATCTAGCTTTCTCATAACGTTCGATTTAAATATTTTTCATCAACATCCATGTTTCCACGAATGTCTCACTCTCTTTATCTATCCATCTCTGCCTCTCACATACGCGATATATATATATATATATATTATATATATATATATATATATTATATATATATATATATATATATATAATATATATATATATATATATATATACCGGAGTAAACACATAAATGTGAAACAAGGTGGAAAAAAGAGTACTCAAATACCAGTGGTTGAGTAATATGCTTTATTTAAAGCAGCAGAAAATTCAACAAATCTATTACTCTGAGTTTCTCGTTGCCGTTCATCAGACAGTTTTTGCTAGAAAAAACTGTCTGATGAAGGGCAACGAGAAACTCAGAGTAACAGGTTTTGTTGAATTTTCTGCTGCTTTAAATAAAGTATATATATATATAAATGCATGTATGTATGTATGTATGATGTATGTATGTATGTATGTATGTATGTATGTATGTATGTATGTATGTATGTATGTATGAATGAATGAATGAATACATACATACATGAACTAAAAACTAAAAACATGTGTGTTTTCTCTTTTCTGACCGAGAAACTTGTACTGAAATATATGGCTACTGTCTGCCCACGACAATATCACTTTTGATTGTCTTAATGCTTTTGTGTCAGTGTCTCAACAATTTCATATCCGCAGGGATAGTGATTCTTGAGATAATTTTTTTATAACTTCCACACCTTATATATTCCCGTATGCGCTTGTCTCTGATTGCACTGTACGGCTACATATATGTGCAGGAGTTCTTAGATACCGCTCTATATGTGTGTATTGTTTGTATGTGTATGTGCCATTATTTGTGTGAAACATTTGCCTTTGTGAAGAAAGAGCCTGAGAAATGAAATATGTTCGTTTGTTGCTTGTATTAGGTTTACTCTTAAGCACACTAGCATCGGTTGTCAAGCAATGCTAGGGGTACAAACACAGACACACAAACACATACACACACACTCATATATATATATATATATATATATACATATATACGACGGGCTTCTTTCAGTTTCCATCTACCAAATCCCCTCACAAGGCTTTCGTCGGCCCGAGGCTATAGTAGAAGACACTTGCCCAAGGTGCAACGCAGTGGGACTGAACCCGGAACCATGTGGTTGGTAAGCAAGCTACTTATCACACAGCCACTCCTACGCATATATAGCCACTCCTGTGCCTATATAGGTTTATGCATTTTAACTAATAAGATAGTCTTAGTTGAAATAAATGCAGCAGTATAAACGTATCATACTCAAGAGCGGAGCATCGTTACATACTTGGTCGCAAGCTGTTATTGTAATTGTCGTATAACACACTCTACCCATCATGATTGTAGAGAATTATCACAGAAGCGGTACCAACTGTAACTGATCCTGCATTTTGTGTGTATGGCTATAATGCGCAATGTGTGTCTTTATGAGACTGTAGTGTTTGTTGAGTGTGTGTGTGTGGGGGGGGGGGGCATTTAATATCGACCGCGTAGGTACTCCTGGTTTTATATAAAATCGATAGTAGTTCAAACACTGATACAAATGTAAATACTCTTACGCTGTTACGACTTTCCTCTTAGTAGATAGTTAAATGCATATTAACTATAAGCACTTTTATAAAAACATACCTATCAGTGTCAATAAATTGTGTCGATGTCTCAAACAATATTTAGTATTCTATGCCCTTCGAGGAAAGGGTTTCAGATACTGGAAGGTAAAATTACGCTTTTGAGAAACTGGATGATCCCAGAGTGGGCTGTATTTTTTTTCTGTTTTTTACGACATAATTACATCGCTGCTGTTATTCCATTACGATTATTTCGCGGTAGGTTTCTATAATTTAAGTAAATGCGCTCGACGATGCGTCTGTTGGATATTACCAGTTTATTATGGCTAGGTATATAAAAGTCTACATTTAGGATTGGAAAAATCTCTTCTTAAGGTAATCTATAGCGTGTACATGACTAGGTTTCCTATTGTATCGTTTATTTGCAATTGTATAACCATTGCTTTTCTTTCTATTGTCTTTTTTAAGGTGGTGGGAATTGATAATGTCCGAAGCTCAGTAAACTGTCAGGCTTTGGGGTGTGTTCTTCTAGCTATTTCATTCAATTAAATTTTGTTGCCTGGAGATTAAAACATCATAAAAGTTTGAGTAGTGATGTTGTGATTCATCAGCTACGAACGAATACATAAAATCTTTCCATTTATATGTTCTATTGAAACTCGTATAACATATGGATAGACGCAAATGCTGTAAAAGGCGTTGGATCACTTTGATAGTGTAGAAGAGAAAAGACTGTTTCAGCAGTGATTGAAATGTTAACAAGCTTCGCATCTGTAAACTGGTAATATGGAAGTAAATTAAATATTTTGAAACTAATGCGTTCTTGAGTCTATGGTGTTATATCGGTTCAATATTATTGGCATCCAACCGAAATTGGTTGCAATTACTTCAAACATTATTGCATTTGAGACTTAGTAACTGATACGGGCCGGCAAAATTCAGAATCTCATGAAGAAGAACCAACTTTGCAAGATTCTGTTTTAAAGTGACTACAACATAGTTACGACTATTAAAATTCGGACTAATTATTTTTATCTTTTAAGAAAATTTAAAACGATATAGAAAATATAACAACGCTTTAAAGATGGTAATGATACAATGAAAAACAATATTGATGTAAGGTGATTTAGGAAAGGTGTAATTAGAAAAGTTAGTCACTTGAAGATTGTTCTCATTCTTGAATCATGGACATTACACGCTACCTGACATAACAGCACAAACAGGCCTTCAATGCAGTTAGCGGAGTCCACATAATTGAATCTATTGTGGTCATGCATCCAGTCTGTGAAGGCACGTGGTTTAGTGGTTAGTGTGTTGGACTCATGTTCATAAGATTGTGGTTTCGATTCCTGGACCAGGAGAGGTGTTATATTCTTGAGCAAAACACTTCATTTCATATTGCTGTAGTCCATTCAGCTGGCAAAAATGAGTAATCCTGCGATGGATCGGCGTCCCGTCCAGGTGATGAATATCTATGCCCTGGAAACCAGAAACCGACCCTTTTGAGACGGAATGACACGAGCTGACAGAAACGTTAGCATGCCGGGCGAAATGCTTAGCGGTATTTCGTCTGCCGCTACGTTCTGAGTTCAAATTCCGTCGAGGTCGACTTTGCCTTTCATCCTTTCGGGGTCGATAAATTAAGGACTAGTTACACACTGGGGTCGATATAATAGACTTAATCCGTTTTTCTCTCCTTGTTTGCTCTCTCTGTGGGTAGTAAAGAAATAGGTATGACACGATAATGATATTTTAAATATTTTCTGTATGCATCTTGTCTCAGAATAACACTCTCCCTTCTTCTCACTAGTAACAGAAGACTTGAAAGTATCATGGAATCCGTACATTCATCCCTGATTGAGACAGTTCCAATAGCTAAACGTGGTATCATATTTTCTATTCTAATTGAAGTTGTATACAGATGCTTTATTGATATTCAATACATCCCCCAATCCAAGTTCGTTGTAGAACATATCGAGGTGAATCAAGTAGGATTCGAAACATATTATATTAAGGGCAGAAATAAAATTACTTTATATTTTTCATACTTATCCATACAATTACTTACTACTATTTTAGCCGCAGCTGATACAGGAGAAATATATAAACCAAAGATACAGATTATGGTTTTAATTAATATAATCATTTCATTTTATCTCTTTCCGAAAAAGTATATGTGCATCCTGGTTTCGATTTCCGTGCATCCGTAGCTGAATTCACATAATACCATCATGAATGTCACACTACGCTTTTACCCTCGTTTCTTAAAAGTCAATAAAACCAATCACCTATTGATCTATACAGTTCATTACAAATAATCAAATAGACCATGAATATATTTGATGTCTAACTCTATTAATAATCCCAACATCTATATGAAATAAATGAATAGATTTCTGTAGAAATTTTTCTTTCTTGTTTATTTACCATAACCATCGTTATGTCTATATAAAACACACAGACGCACTCACACACACACAGACATATGCTTGTATACATACGTACGTACATACATATATTATATATAGTTACCTACATAGAAATATATATATATAAATATATATATATACATATATACATACTTACTCACACACATGCACATATATACATATAAATATATACATACACACACACACATATATAATATATATATATATATATATATATACAATCGCAGACATTTACACGCACAGATGTGTAATTGTACAAGTTCGAGAAAATTTCTTCATTTCGTACAATATAGATTGGAGTAATCTTGACTCACCTTAAACGTATGTGACGACAACTCATAATTATATATATAAATATATGAATATAAACACAAATATATATATGTATACACAAATATATATATATAATTGACGCTGAAATTTTTGGAGATATATGTATGTATATATATATATATACATATATATATATATATTATATATATATATATATATATATATATATATATATGACGAATTTGTTCTTTACGAGCAAGAAAACCTTAAGCTACGGTTAGAGAACCGGGCTTAGGTGGTTGGAAAAAGGAAAAGGAAAAAGTATTGTAAATATAATTTAATGCGACAACTGAAAATTTCATTTGGGGAAGAATTTGGCCAGAAATACTAGATATTCGGAAAATATTCGTATTAATCTACAATATGTCAAAAATGAAAAGAAAGCGAAAAAATGTAAAAGGTATAGTCATATCAACTGGATCCTATTCCTTTTTTCTCTGATTTTGTTTTTAGAAAATGGCATTAAATAATTTCTGGTGGACGCTTTTAGAATAGTGGTGTACGTATGCATTAAATTATGACCATTACGTTCAATATTTACTGGTGATAGTTATTTCGATTATATTTTCTAATCTTGGAGGTTTTCGATATTGTTTTTGTTTGGTTTAAATGGTAACAAGTTACCTAAAATATTCAAAATGGGGGTTGAATGTGTTTTAAGTTTTGGCGCAAAGCTAGCAATTTTTGGAGCAAGTGTAAAATTGCTTACATACACTACAGTACTTGACTGGTATTTCATTTATCGTTGCCCAATGGAGGAAAGGAAAAGATTACTTCATCGAAATTTGAACACACAAATTTAAAGTTGACAAAATGACAAATGTCCCCTACTGTAGCCTCGAACCGACCAAAGCCTCGTGAGTGGATTTTGTTGATGGAAATCGAAAGAGGCCCATCGTATATATATATATATATAAATATATATATATATACATCCTTCTGTCCGGCACTAGTCGCCATGATAGATCGTTAGCCACTACACACTTTTTTTCTCTCCTTGTTTTTTCTGTGTCCCTTTCTGTAGAAGAGCGTAGGCTCGAAACGTAAAAGACCTTTTCTATTCCTGAGCGATATACTAGTACATGTGTTTGTTTGTATCCCACCTGTCTTCGTCTTTTATTGTTTTTTTCGTAAACTCTCCCTATATATATATATATATATATATATATATATATATATACATACTTATGTGGTATTCGTGTGACTTTGTCCCACCGCCATCACTTGCCAACCGATGTTGGTTGTGTTTAAATCCCTGTAACTAACCGGTTCGGCAAAAGACATCGTTAGAATAAGTACTAGGCTTACAAAAATACGTCCTGGGGTCGATTTGTTCGACTAAAGGCATTGCTCCAGCATGGCCACAGTAAAATGACTGAAACAAGTAAAAGAATAAAAAGAATATATAAACATGTACATATATAGATATATGTGCGTCTGTGTGTATATATATTTATACATATATATATACATATATATATATAGATATACATATATATACATATATATATATTATATATATATATATATATATATATATTATATATATATTATATATATATATATATACATAAATACATGTGTGTGTGCATCTACACATATGTATGTCTTTGATGGTGGAGGTGACCATGTGTATGCGTGTGCATACGTGTGAATCTGTGGTAGAAAATCTCAAATATAGACGCTGGAAATCTTAGGGAATAGAATTTTACTCGACTTAGCTGGAAACAGCTCTGTTCACAGCATAAGTACTGTAAAATTGTTAATGAAAGCACAATTAATGTTTTCTTTTCTTTGAGAAGTAATTTTGCCCACATATTTCTGTTTAAACTCTATAAGCATACAGCTAAACTGTTAACATATAACTGAAATTATATAGGCCCTAAGGGTTTATAAAATTATAGTTACGCTTAATATTGCGTGGCAGATTGATTCTAAGAGATGCCTATAGATTCTTCCGCGTGATCATAATGACTGATAGCAAGGATGATGATATTAATGATGATGATGATAATAATGATGCTTATTACGAGGAGGAGTATGAGAAGGATTGGGATGACAGATTTGATGACGATGTTTATTTTGTAGTTACATATGATGTACAACACGGGATGACTAAATTTGTGCGTAGTTTGCTAGGTTCGATGGTGGTCATAGATGCTGAGGAAAGTGTTTTATAGGCAGCTGATTAAATAGACATTACGCTTGTGAACTTTTTGATGCAACGTTTAAATGGATGTGTCTTTGGATTTAACCTGCATCAGCTGTTTTTAGATGTGATCCATGATGCTTATCAGGAACTTCCAGCGGCAGAGATGTGGAAGGAAAGATGCATATTTCACCAAATGTTGAAGAATATTGGAGTGGCTGTGTGGTAAGTAGCTTGCTAACCAGCCACATGGTTGCGGGTTCAGTCCCACTGCGTGGCATCTTGGGCAAGTGTCTTCTGCTATAGCCCCAGGCCGACCAATGCCTTGTGAGTGGATTTGGTAGACGGAAACTGAAAGAAGCCTGTCGTATATATGTATATATATATAAGTGTGTGTGTATATGTTTGTGTGTCTGTGTTTGTCCCCCTAGCATTGCTTGACAACCGATGCTGGTGTGTTTACGTCCCCGTCACTTAGCGGTTCGGCAAAAGAGACCGATAGAATAAGTACTGGGCTTACAAAGAATAAGTCCCGGGGTCGATTTGCTCGACTAAAGGCGGTGCTCCAGCATGGCCGCAGTCAAACGACTGAGACAAGTAAAAGAGTAAAAGAGTATGCAAAATGATGCCAAACTGAGTAATCTTTGTGAATCGAACTGAACTTAGCGTGTCGGCCTGATGATTTAACCGTGGTACGACGAATTAAGAATGTGTTCCTGTTGTTATAACATCCCTGTGTTTACATCGCTTTATATTTTATGTTTATGACTATTGTAGTTTATTTACAACTTGAGCAATGGTTCAGTTGACACAGCTTCCTTATTTTGTAACACTTAGAGTGGTGACACTCATCGGATTCAGTCAGATAATTAAAGGAAAGGAAGAAAAAAATAATCACAATAAGTATACAAAAAATATAACCCATTTCAGTCGGGGAAATGTGGGTAAAATAATAAAAAAAAAAAAGAAAATATCTAAAATATATAAAAGCAATCAAAGATAAAAAATTGGAGAAAAACAATTACTTAAATGACAAAGGCCAAAAAGGGTTAAAAGGAAAAAAAAACTAAAAGCAGAAAAAGATTAACAAAAAGTAATTTGAATAAATGAAGAAAATAATGGGAATAAATGACAAAAGAAGATAAAAATATAAAAACTAAATTTCTTCAAGAAGAGAAATATCAAATGTTCGAAGTGTGTAAAAGAAAATAAATGAATAAAATACATAAAGAAAATAGCCTGTCACTTATGGAAAAGTTCGGGCGGTCGAGGAAAGGTAGTTTAATAACTACGATGATGGCTTTGACAATAATTCTAGTGGTGATAGTGTAGGTGGTGCGGGAGAGTGGTAGGTAGGTGGTAGTTGTGGTAAAGCAGCGTCAGAAGATCCGTGACGGTGAGGTGGTGGTGGTGATGGTGGTGGGTAGAAGGAGGACGAAACAATGGTTGGGTAGTCAATGATGGTGGTGGTGGTGGTGGTGGTGCGTTGTCTACATCGTTTTAAAAGGACCACGACCACGGCCACGATGACAATGATGACGCAAAGAACAAAAAAGGGATGGTAATGATGATGTTATGTAATGCTGATGAAGAAGATAACGATAGTGATAATGACGACAACGTCGACGGTGTTTATGATGATGATGATGGTGATGATGATGATGATGATGACGACGACGACGACTGTGGTAGAAATTGTGCTGCTTGTGGTAAAGGTTAATACATTTATGATAATGGTGATGATGTTAATAATAATGGTGGTAATGGCAATAGCGGCGGCGGCGGCGGCGGTCGTGGTCGTGGTCGTGGCGGCGGCAGTGGTGGTGGTGGTGGTGGTGGTTTTAATGAACTTTTATGACGAAGAGTAAGGTCGTTTTATTGGTGGAAGGTCGTTTTATGATGCTGATGATGATGATGATGACGATGATGATGAGAAGGAGGAGGATGACAATGATGATGATGATGAGCACGATAAACACGCGGACCTGGCTGAGGATGAAGAAAAGGAGGAGTGTTATGAAGAAGATGAAGTGGTAATGATGCGGATAAAGTGCAAGAGGAGGACAAAATGGCACTGGATGGGATAAACAATGAATGGTGAATAGAATGACGTTGTTGTTGTTGTTGTTGATGATGATGTTGATGATGATGATGATGATGATGATGATGAAAACGTCGACGATGACGATGGTGATGCTGGTGGTGGTGGTGGTACTGGTGGTGCTGTTGAAGATGAGTGTGGTGATGATCATTACAGACAGGATCAGTCGTAATCTGATGGACTATTCCAGAAAGATGTTTCGGTTTCAGGCGTAGTCCAGTGACTTCTGCTTTCTAAGACTGTTTTGTCTGACTTGAGTGAGACTGGGCTGTTGCTTACTGGTCTGACTAACGACTAGGTAAGAACTAATTATAGGCTCGTCCGTTGGTTGCTATTTCTAGCAAATTGAGCTTTGAAAGGTCGATGGCGTGAAACAATTTTTTTCTCTATATTTTCATATTTAGCGTTTTACCTCTCCGTCACTTTTGCTTCCTCTCTTTTTCACTCTCTATATCTCGCTCTTTCTTATCTTCAACTTACTATTTCTCTAATTTGTTTATTCTTATCTAAACACTCTTTCAAAATCATTCTCTCTCTTTCTATATTTTCTTCTCACGATGCTCTCCGAAAATTCATTTTTATTTATTCAAATATTTATTTATTTTAGTCTTTTTATATCCTTCGTTTGATACTGAACTCTCTTTGTCCAGATGTCGGACAAATCTGCAAATGATGATGTGGTGTCAGGTGATGTCTTCACCTGACCACTGATAAAATTAGTGAACGAAGGAACCGGTAAATGGTCACTTTACCAGCTAGAAACAAGGTCTAATCACCCTCAGTCACTACGAACATTGCAGAAAAATCAGAGCCGAAACGCCTTTGATCATATGTTACCAACAAACAAGATGAGGACAAATATCCGTCAAATATAAATAATGTGCATAATTCCTCATCTCATAAATATAGAACTGTAATGTACCAATGTTCTAATATAACAACGTGACTTGCATCTTTAAGCATTAAAATAGTAATTATAAGAAACAAAGACTATCAGGAGCATTTCCATTCAATGGAACGTTGCTTAACTGTTGTCTTCGTATATTGTTTTGCAATATTTGGAAAGGAGTTTGTGATCCACCAGACATTCGGAGTCTGAAGAAAACGGGATTTTGCATGAAAAGATAAAATTTTATGTTTGCATAGTAAAATGATTCATTAAATATATATAAATTAGGAAAAGGCCAATTTGCATTTTTATTTCTTACTTTAGATATATATTTATATTTTTACAATAACTTTAATTACAGTTTTGAAGTAAGCATTGTAAATTTCCGACTCCAATATTTATAATTTGAATCATTAATATCTAATTTTCGTTGAAACAATTTTAAAACGCTTTCCCGTGGTCCTGCTTTATTAGTAGCTTTAAAACCTAACAAATCTGCAATAACAAAACCAAAGGCGGGAAAACCTTTGTATGCTTAAAAAGTGGATTGAATTAAATGCAATGAGGCGGGGAACCTTTTGTAATATTTGAGGATTTCATTGAATTATATGTAATCTAATAAAGCTACATTAAAGAAAATTTTATTAAACATACAGTAAAATGTAATTATATTTATTGTGAAAATATAATTATAAATATTGGAGTCGGAAATTTACAATGCTTATTTCAAAACTGTAATTAAATTTATTGTAAAAATATAAATATATATCTAAAGTAAGAAATCAAAATGCAAATTGACCTTTTACTAATTTATATATATTTAATGACTCATTTTACTATGCAAATATCAAAAATGAATTTTTCATGCAAAATCCCGTTTTTTTCAGGCTCCGAAAGTCTGGTGAATCTCCACCTCCTTTCCAAATATTGCAAAACAATATACGAAGACAACAGTTAAGCAACGTTCCATTGAATGGAAATGCTCCTGAATGTCTTTGATTCTTAAAATTACTATTATAATGCTCAAAGATGCATATCACATTGTTATATTAGAACATTGGTACATTACAGTTCTATATTTAAGAGATGAGGAATTATGCACATTATTTACCTTTGACGGATATTTGTCCTCATCTTGTTTGTTGGTAACATATGATCAAAGGCGTTTCGGCTCTGATTTTTCTGCAATGTTCATTGTTTCCAGCTGGTAAAGTGACCATTTACAATTTCCTTCGTTCACTAATTTTATCAGTGATCAGGTGAAAACATTATCATAAAGTGATCAGAAAAATAAGTTCAAACAAATGGTCACAAAGATACTTCCATAAGATCTATCAAGTGTTATTTCATTGTTTTCTTTATTTTATTTTATTTCTTTTTAGTTTAGTCCCAGGTCAATATATAAAGAGATTCATAATCTAATTTCTTGTAGCCATTGGAATTTGGCTTTTTGTAAGTCTAAAAATCTATTACTGAATAAATTCTTTTTTTAGGAGGCGGCATTATGGTTTGCGCGAGATTAGGCGAAATTTCTAGCAGGTTATGCAGCTGCGTAACGAAACCAAATTGGTGGAGTTAATCTAGTTTGAAATAGTTCTAAATTTTAATCGCTTATTTAGTGGTACACACATATTTTTCTTGTACTCAGCATTAATCTGTTTTACTGTTCATTATTTACTATACTTAAGTGGCTATGTAATGAAAGTTAAACAAATTTGCTTCATTATTAATATACAAAGGTTAAGATTATCGCCTGCTTTGGAAATAGTTGAACTCTTTAATGATTGTTACTCTAACTATAATCTGTTCTATCTCGACTTGTGGAATTTCATACAGAATAACAATAGAATTGAATCATTTCTCAACATTAAAAATCCATAACATTCTCACAAGGTTATATGTGTATGTGTGTGTGTGTGTTTGTGTGTAGCTTGCGTTTTCCCATTTGGAGAGAAAGGGAAGTGCTCACATCTGATGTGCAGTATATGAAATCGTGCATCTCTTATTCCAATAGATAAATGCTGCAAAGAAATTTCACTGCTTAATTATCAAATGGCTGCTTTTTATAAAACATTCTCGAGGTAGATAAAAGCATAATTGCATAAAGAGAATGGATATAAAATTGCTTAACAATCTTAATGCACCACAAATAGTTCTCATTTTGTATATCCTTGACAGATGATGAACCAGTGAGTACTTAAAAATGGTCCTCAAATTACTATATAAAAACAAAGCAGTGTAGTGTAAATTATTTAGTCATCTCCATTTCTATTTCATTGTCTTAATGAGTTACATATTAATTGATTATTGATTGGTAATTTTCTGTATTAATAACAATAAGCATATATTGGTTGATAAATGGTAAGTATAAGATGCATGGATAGATGGATGGATATATGTATGAAGGGGTGAATTGGTTGAAATAAAATAGAGTAATACAAAGACGAACTCATCAAAAGAACCAAAATACGTTTTATTAACTTCTAAAATGATCCCTAATGCCAGGAAATTTCTTTGTCATCTTCGCTTTTAGATTTTAGTTCAGATCAATTGTTTAAAAGTGACAGGTTTTATAAATCTTATCGTTCCACAAACGCTTAAAAGCACTTTAAGACATGAATAAAACCAATTTAAGAAGTGTATGTTCACAAGGTTATCGCTCTCACTATTTTGTCTCAACAATGAAATCTTTTCTTTCTTTTAGTTACCTCTATATATATATATATATATATATGTATGTATGTATGTATGTATCTATGTATTATATATATATATATATATATATATATATATATATATATATATGTACTGTGAGATTTTATTTCTCTTCCTTCATTCTTTATCTATTTTAAAGCTTAAAATAAAATGAAAATATATTTCAATAAATATAAAATCAAATGATAAACAAGCCAAAGATCCTCAGAATAAGCGCATTTCCTGGAGAATACTTTTAAAGATGAGAAAATCCGTACTCATATGTTTCTATCTTTAATCCTAATGATTGCCAGCGTAATGTAATCTTAGCTAAAACGTTCAGATCTACTCCATGCCTGCTGGATCACCCTCTTTCTCTCTCTTTCTCTCTCTCTCTCTCTCGCTTTCTTTATATCTGTGTATATATATATATGTATATATATATATATATGTATATATATATGTATATATATATATGTACATATATATATATATATATATATTATATATATATATATGTATATGTATATGTATATATATGTATATATATATCAGCGCCTACACAAACATATGTGTGTGTGTGTGTGTATGTGTGTATATAGGGATAGAGTGAAGTATAGAGAAAGGGAAATAAAAAAAATAATTGAAAAGCGATAAAAAGTAAAATGAAGATTTAAGGAGAAAATAAAAAATAGGGAGAATTAGTTCTTTCTGCTGATGTCATACAAGTCCTGCTGCTGTCATGCAAATAGCAAATAAATACGTAAAAGAAGATACTTTTAAAAAACAGCAAGAATTAAACCAAGCAATTACATAATACACACACCAAGCACACACATACATACGTACAGAAAGGCAGGCATAGACAAAAGAAGAAGAGAGAAGGAGAAAGAGTGACAAGAGACAATGAAAGGGGAGTAGATGAAGCAAAACAAGGAAGGAAACATGGAATTATACATGTTATATCATCGCCAACAACACAGTGGGCATTTTGAAATCCAATTTTATTACATCATTGCAGAATAATAAAAAGACGATTAAAATATGCGTCATGGCGTTTACCTTCGCGTGTCGGATGTGTTCTTAATTGCTTAACAATTAGGCGTTTTGCAAAGACCTTTGAATTATCATATTCATAATCATCATCATTTGCATGAGCATAATCTTTGCAATTTTTCTAATATTGCTATAGCATTTTTTACTGTTGTTGTCATTGTTGTTAATGTTATTCTCATAATAACACCAATAATATTAAAGATAATAATAATAATAATAATAATAATAATAATAATAATAATAATAATAATAATAATAATAATAATAATAATATAATAATAATAATAATAGTAATAATAATAATAATAATAATAATAATAATAATAATAATAATATATAATAATAATAAATGCCCTCATGCAGTACCAGGCAGTGGCTCTCGTGGCTTCTGATCTTAACTGATTGGAAGTGTTATCATGTACATTGTTTTGTCTTGGTATGAAAAGATGGGCTACAGCAAATATTCTGCTCAATACCACAGATTTGCTTGTCAGTTGTTTGACCCTAACCAGTTGAACATGTCCCTTAGTAGCTGACAATATGTGCATCTCTTATCTCGAGCAGAAGTAGTGGGGGAGCATCATAGCGATGTGTTGAGAGGGATTCTTTGTGGTTTGAATACTTCACCTCTGGAAACAAAGGTGTTTCTTTCATCATCCTTAAACAACCCTTTTTCAGGGGTCTTTTGAGCGAGATGGGTTACTCGTCCAGAAGAACGTTCTAACTGGGCCCCACCTGCAAGGTCATGTGCTGTTTATCTCGATATGAGGTTACCATGTCGTGCACATATGGTTGTGATGCATGTGCCTAGTGCACCCTTATCAGACGTGTAGTCATGATGGGTATACTGGGTTTCGTATATTTTACCCCACTGTCACTTTGATGGCATGTACTGGTCTCTCGCTCAAACATAATAATAATAATAATAATAATAATAATAATAATAATATAATAATAATAATAATAATAATAATAATAATAACAATAATAATAATGTGTATTGTTGTTGCTGTTAAGGCGGTGCTTGGCAGAATCGTTAGTGCGCTTGGTAAAATGATTAGCACCATTTTCGTCGACCCCTATCTTCTTAGTTCAAATTTCGCCGAGGTCGACTTCGTCCTTCATCATTTCAAGGTAGATAAAGTGGGGAACAATATCTACAAGCGTTTATCACTATAATCTATTGACCTAATGATGTATCTTTGCCTGTGACCTCAGTTACCATCCCATGATGATGGAGGAGTGATAAACACTGCAGACTACACCAGCTAGAAGCATGCAGGATGTTAGAACTTTCTCTGTCCCCTGAGCTTCAAACCATGCAGATCTGCAACGAACTCGGTAGTCATCTTAAAGGTCCTCGATGGTGGGTCAGAAGAGCCATTGACAGCGACAAAGCACAAGGGTATGGCAATTATCTGTGGAAATGGAGCAATCACCATATGTGTGTGTGTGTATACACACACCCACACATACATATATATATATATATATATATATATATACATATAAATATATATATATAATACTGGTATCTCATATTTGGATATATATATATATAAATATACACAAGCGTCGAACGATAAAACTGAGTGAAGACCACATTGGTGGATATAATTTCTTTATTTGTTGGCTACCATTGGATTCATGTTAAGAAAAGTAAGGAAATACTGTAATGATACAGTTCTATATTTAAGAGATGAGGAATCATGTACATTAATTACAGTTGAATTTGACGGATATTTGTCCTCATCTTGTTTGTTGTTAACACAACATTTTGGCTGATGTACACTCCAGCCTTCATCAGATTCGAAATTTCCCCAAGACACCTGATGAAGGCTGGTGGGTACATCAGCCAAAACGTTGTTTTAACAAGAATCCAGATGCGGACAATTATCCGTCAAATGTAAATAATGAAAATATCGTAATGCCTTAACAATGTTTCAAACCAACCACATGGAGAAAGATGTTCGCCTGCATTTTGGAAAACACATATATATATAAATACACACACACGCACACACACACACACACACACACACACACACACACACACACACACACACACACGTATATATGTGTATGTATACATATATACTGCAGTATCTGGCCCTCATGTCTGAGTAGACGGTGGCGTTGCTAATATGCAGTGCGTCCAGTACGGGCATTTATATATTCCACATGTAAATTGTTACATATCTCTCACGTCTTCTCTCTACAGAATAAAGTCGTAGTTTCTCTTGTTCCTAACAATAGTTTATCTGCTGCAATCTAGCAATCTTTTTAGCGTGGCAGCGTATAATATATATTCTTTAGGTATCAGTCTTTCTCTCTCCTACCCTCGCATTCTCTCTCTCCCTCTCTCTCTCTCGCTTGCTCTCTCTTTATATACACACGCATATATATATATATATATATACGCATAAATGTATATACGTACATAAATACATATACAATCATATTCATACATACATACATTTACATACATGATAACGTACATAGGTATATGCATCCATGCATATATACATGCATTAGTACTCTCTCAACGACATTCGCCTACACCATCCAGACGAAATTCTTTAAAAAAACTTCTTTTGTCAATAACAACATTATTTCCTAAGGTTCCTATGACCCTGTAGTTCAAAGCTGTGAGAAGCCGGACTACGGTTTCAAACTAATTCATTAAATTCACTGCCCGAATAAAAACGAATGGTTTTGGCGCCAAATCTTTTATATGCAAGATTATGACTTTATTTTTATTGTCTTTTACTTAAGTTTCCGGCAAAGGCCGTTACTATTATAGCTATGCTATATTTTCCGTTTCTGTTTAATTTTTTTTGTTTTTTTCTGTATTTTCCATCCATTTAGAATCAGATAAAATTTCCATTTGGTGTTCTTTTATAATACACTATTCTGACAATTAAAAATACTACTTTTAATGCCAGAACAGAACCGCCCCATATTCCTGCATAGCGTTTCGAAGAAAATAAGACGGAAACAAAGTAGATATATACAATTGCATGTATAACGCCACTCAAGTAAGATATACACTTTCACTTGAGTATATGTCAGCTTTACTTTCTTTCGTTGAAGACGTACAGAGCAATGAATAACACATGCGCTTACACTCACACACGCACACAGACGCACAAGCATAAACTCACATATACAGCACAAGGTTGCAACAATTGTATATATGTGTACATATGAGTGTGCAGGTATATATATACATACGTACATACATACATGCATACATACATGCATACATGCATACATATGTATATGCACGCACACATAATTATAGAACAAATAATACATATCAATCTATATCTATATCTATATAAATGAATATATCGATATTGATAACTGTTATAGATGTAGGTATATATATATATATATATATATATATATATATTATATATATATATATATATATAGATAGATAGAGAGATAGATAGATAGATAGATAGATAGATAGATAGATAGATAGATAGATAGATAATAGATAGATAGATAGAGAGATAGATAGATAGATAGATAGATAGATAGATAGATAGATAGATAGATAGAGATAGATAGATAGATAGATAGATACACATATATATGTAAACATACACACACACAAACACCTATTCCCCGTTTTTGGGGGAGGTTGTAGCCACAAGACATACACCAGGCATTCCATTCATTTCCCAGCTCAAAGGAGCGAGCCCCGTTCTAAAGATATGCATATATATACATACATTTACATACACACACACACACATTCACATCTATATATATATTATATTTACTTACATACTCTTTTACTCTTTTACTTGTTTCAGCCATCCGGCTGAGGCCATATATATATATATATGTGTGTGTGTGTGTGTGCGCGCATGTATATGTGTCCGTGTGTGTATACGTGTATATACGTCTGTGTGTGTATGTCCCTGTCACATAGTTGCCTGCATAAGTACACATGCGTCTTTACTCTGTAGGAAGTGCACACTGAGCTAAAAAAATATTCTAAAAGCTTGACTAAGGATAGGATGGTAACCGTGTAATAGAGAAGGCAAAGTGGCTTCATGGAAATTTTCGTTGCATTCATTTCAAATTTTATGATATATCTCAGATGATAGACTGTCGAGAAACTATTGTCTTGTTTATTGCCAATTCTGCGTATGATTATAATATACTCACATCCATGTTATCCGTTGTTTAGGCTTAATGTTTGTATGTATGTGTGTGTGGTTGTGTCTATGTCTCTGCGCCTGTGCATATCGATAAATGATTATGTAGAAATATATATATATAAATATGTAAATGCATCTATGCATATATGCATATTTGTATATATATATATATGTGAGTGTGTATGTGTGTGGGCTCGCGCGGGCGTGTATGTTTAGATATATATATGTGTGTGTGTGTGTGTGCGTGCGTGCGTGGTGTGTGTGTGTGTGTGTGCGTGTGTGTGTGTGTGTGTGTGTGTGCTTGTATATAAGTGTTTACACAAGTCGTATACATACAGAACGTGTCAGATATGTCTTACCTCTGTTGTGGTTCAGAATCTGAAACGAGTTGGCGACTATAATCAGAATATTTTTTGCATACATACATATACATATATAGATAATATAGATAAACGCACTCGCACACACACACTCACAAGCACACACACACACACACTCACACACACTCACACACACACATATATATAGTATCTATAAATTCAGTCTATATATATATATATATAGTATATATAAACCCACTGCAATTCCAACTTCTTTCTATTTTCCAACGTGCATGGAATAAAATAACTGTTGTGTGTGTATGTGTGTGTGCGTGCGTGCGTGCGTGTGTGTGTGTGTCTGTGTGTGTGTGTGTACACTTTGCAAGGCTTACAGTTCAGATATTATCTGCTCATCGACCTTCTCCATATCTCCTAGTATCTTATACATACTCATTTCTTTACTGCCCACAAGGCGTTAAAGAGAGAGAGAACAAACAAGGACCGACAAACGGATTAAGTCGATTTTATCGACCCCAGCGCGTAACTGGTACTTATTTAATCGACCCCGAAAGGATGAAAGATAAAGTCGACCTCGGCAGAATTTGAAGTCAGAACGTAACGACAGACAAAACACCGCTAAGCATTTCGCCCGATGTGCTAACGATTCTGTCAGCTCGCAGCCTTGTATCTTATACCTACCAATATACATCTAAATGCTTATCTCACATTTCTATATTTCGTTTGTATTT
>NC_043005.1:107164976-107167476 GCF_006345805.1 Octopus sinensis | reverse complement strand
ACAGATATTATGATTAAGCTACGGGGCCAGACTGGCAAACATTGACCTAAAATTAAATGTGAAATGAGCATAGGGAGAATAATAATCACATATTGATAAGTGGAGAGCTGAAACTACTAAGCCGTAATATTGCACTTCTACGGTGAGATATGATTGTCGGGTGATCTCACAAAATTAGTGCTGAGTGGAAATGTTGATAAACTAAACTTACAGGGGAAACCTGCAGAAATTATTAAAAAATATATACAATATAGTGACTTGTAAAAACATAAAACTAAAGTAAATTGATCTAACGATGTTCAGTTTTTATGATCTTGTTACACCTAATAAATTGTGTATAAAAGTTTGGTATCTGTTAAATCATATATTACGTATGCAGCATGCTCTATAGAAATGTAGTTTTACCTAGTGAAATAAGATCATTTATTAGTAGGAACGACTAAACAAAACGAAAGCAAACAACTAATTAGATAAATTTATAGTCCATCGTAGGTGATTCCCTATCAACAAGATTCCAATGCAAACTGGAACAAATTTGTTAGTGAGTCAAATTCGAGCTTTTTTTATCTAAACGATGCCCTAAAGGTATAAACCATTTCAACTAAAAATTGTACGAAGTGAGATAGTCATCAGACGTGAGCCTATAAAAACGCATTTTCATAATAAAGTCAGCTCGCATATATTCTTTATCATAATTTGTTCTACGCGATCCAGATTGTTCACATGTTAGCTGCCATATTTTCTACTAGTTTTTAGTTGCTGCATTTTTTTATCATTTTCTTTGTTACATTGTGCTGTGTTTATCACAACTTGGAACCGATACGTAACGAAATCCTTGGAGGAATTTTGTTCTTTAATCTGGCATCCAGTTTTGTGCAAAATCGTGCACGATTATCTACGTAATCTGAATTAAAATCGTAACAGTAATTATATAATCTATAGACAGAAGTTTACATACATACATACATACATACATACATACATACATACATACATACATACATACATACATACATACATACATATGCTATGCTTATAAACATCAAATTTTTGCTCACTGCGAAAATAAAACGATACCGTTGTGTACTAATGAGTTATTATTTAAACCACGTTTTCAGAAACAAACACAATTATGTAAATGAAGAATGCGTGTATATTTGTGTCTTACAAATCTTTCTGTGGATAGAATAAGGGTGTATTTTGTTTCATAAAAGTGTAACAAACTGGTAGCTGTTCGGATCGATTCCATTTTGCTCTGATAATTGGTGTGACAGAAACTGGGGTGAAATCATTTTAGTTACTATTCAACTAAAGTTTATTAAAATAACGAGTTTAACTTATATTTCAAATTATGAAGAACAGTGCACATTATGAATGAATAAATTAATTAATTAACTCTCGTTAGTAATTATTGTTGCACTCGTATGGAAATTAATCGGCCCAGTTTAGCTACCTCAGTTTCTGTATGGATATTATTTCGAGTACGAGAACTCTATGTAAAGACGTTGACAGCAGAAACAATGTTACTTTGCTTTTTTATCTCAGCACTCATTTATACGTTATTTGCCATACAATTGGTTAAGTTCCGATCAGATTGTCCGCATGTTGACTATCGAAACCTTAGAGACTTTCCTATATTTTCTACAACTAATTTTTTTCTTTGCGTCTATATTTTTCTTTTTGTTATTGTTTTTTTTTTATCACAACAATCACAGTAAATCTGATATTGTTATTAATGTTGCAAGCCCGGCCAATGTTTTACTTTATACAAACCTACATAATAATATTATAGCTCTCTTCTTTTTTTTTTACCGTTGTTAGTTTTGTTGCTTTGTTATTACGGTAACTTTCTCACCCTTCCATATTTTTTGCTATTCTTATTTCTGGTCATTACTTTCTTATCAATTAGCTTTCATTTTTTTTTCTTTTTATTTCCATTCACAGTTGATAATATTCTTGCTGTTGAAGTTATTATTACTATCTGCGTTAACGTTGATACTTGTTGCATATTAAAGGTGTAAATTTGTCCATCCTGCATAATCTCTCTTCTAATGTATCAATCATTTGCTAAATTTCTTTCTGATTTTAGCAACCATCTCTATCTCTCACCATAGTGTGATATTAAAGCGTGACAGTATATGTCTTCAGTTATTCCTAATTCTCAATCACTAATATTCTTGTCTGATTATACTACTTGTCCCACCGTGGTGTTTTGTTTTCTTCATACTTTCACTTTACCTTCCACTTTCTTTAGCCACCTTTTCTCCATCCCGTTCGCCTTAGATTTTCTATATCAGCCCAAGAACGTGAATCTTGCATTCCTACGAAAACATCACTACATTCTCTGTGTGTGTTTCCTTCGTTGATTATCTCTATAACTTTTTTTGCATCTCTCCTCTTCGTCTTCTGCATTCCCTCGATCAACTCCTTCCTCCTCTTCTATATTCTGATCGATTGTGTACACCAAAGCAGCGAAATAACTTTGAATGAAAGCTATTCT
>NC_043005.1:107139976-107162476 GCF_006345805.1 Octopus sinensis | reverse complement strand
ACCTAATTCCTTTCCTTCTTCGTTCTCAATATTCCTTACCATGTTTCTTGATGGTAAACTCTTAATACAGTGAGGGTAAGATAAACCATCTCTTCCTATTAGACATTAGATGGTTTCGCTCCAAGACTAACGTTATATGACAACTACCGTGTATATATTGGTTCTATCATCAGACGCGTGCCAATTCTAATTGGCACTAGCATCTTTTACATGGACGGAGAAACACATTTTTCGCATTATTCTTATGTTATTTTGTTATTTTGCGATCAATTTTGTTTTAGTTTTCTTTTCTTTTTTTACCTGTTTTTCACATTTTATGCTTTGTTGTTTAACTGAGTTGCATTTTATTTTATATATTTTCTTTTATATATTGTTTCTTTGCTTTACTCTGTTTACGGTTCTTCGATAAAGTAAGATTGGCTAAAAATGATTTTTATTTCAAAATACCCACGTTCAATAAATTCTCTTTGCTTTCACTGGAATTCTTTCTTCTTCTTCTTCTTCTTCTTCTTCTTCTTCTTCTTCTTCTTCTTCTTCTTCTTCTTCTTCTTCTTCTTCTTCTTCTTCTTCTTCTTCTTCTTCTTCTTCTTCTTCTTCTTCTTCTTCTTCTTCTTCTTCTTCTTCTCTTCTTCTTCTTCTCTTCTTCTTCTTCTTCTTCTTCTTCTTCGTCGTCGTTGTCATTATCAACATTATCTTCTTGTCTTGCGCATATGCAGACACACGCACACTCACACACACATGCACATACACACATATATATACTTTACACACACATGGACACACACGCATACATACATTCTACACACACATGCACACACACACACACATATATATATATATATACTCCACACACATACACGCACAGACACACACATATATATACTCCACACACACACACATATATATACTCCACACACACGCACACACAAACACACATGCACGCACACACACTCCCACAGGCGCGCACACATACACAGGTACACACAGGTAGGCAAATTAAGCATATCTGGACAAATATTTGTAAAAGTATGAGAATGGATCTATTTGAGAGTCTGTACAAGCATGCACAACGTTACGGTTATCTCAGCTTACGCAATTTCCAGCAAAATGGAATTTTAAAGTAAGACCACTAAATTCCTGATACTGTCTATAAGTTCCCTCTTAAAGGATCTAGCATAAAGTTAGATAATTTAACCACTAAGCTTCCTTCTTAGTCAAAACGCCGCTTCTCTACAATATACTTACGATCGAAAGTGCAATTTCAAGAACTATAATGAAGATACGTATATACCATCACACACACACACACACAAATACACACACAAAAATTATATTAGTGAGTGTGTATGTTGGTGTACAGGTGTATTTAGACATAAGTATAATCCCCGACAAAATATCAGGTGGAAGTTTTCGCAGGGAATATTTGTGTATGTGGTTGTGTATATATTATTAGATCTCACGGAGTATCTAGGTACCTATTTACCTACAGATCGAACTACCTACCTACTTACGTACATACCTACCTACCTACCTACCTACCTTCCTACCTACTTACTTCCCACTCTATATATGTATCTATCTATCAGCCGACATATCTCTTTATCTGTGTTTTATCTTTCACAGTTTCCTTTCTCTTTGTCTCTTTCTCTCTATCTCCCTTGCTATCTCTCCCCCCCTCTCTCTCTCATACACACATACCTACACACACACATATATATATATATATATACATTCATGTACATATATATTCATATATATATATGAATATATACATATATATATATATATATATATTATATATATATACATTCATGTACATATATATTCATATATATATATGAATATATACATATATATATATATATATATATATATATATAATATATATATATATATTATATATATATGTGTGTGTGTGTGTGTATATGTATATATATATGTATGTACATGCATATATATGTGTGTATATGCATGTGTATACAAACATCTATCAAACTTCACCGCCAACACAACCATACATCAGCACCAAAACCAATGAATATGCTGCATTTACTGATCCAGCCCCTCCTCAATGACCGACAACGACACCAACAATAAAATGAATAAGATAAGCAAGTGCATCGAAAAAATATAAAATCATGAGATAATGGGCGTTGTAGTGAATTTTAAATGGTTTTCACCTGAGGTTCATAAAGATTGACATGAAACTAAACATCCACAAGACAATCAACAAAAAGCATTACGACCACATCCATCATCAACAATCTCACTTCCATTGCTTTGAACAGCACCAACACAAAAGTCAGTACAACCAACATCAACACCACTACCAAGCCAGAAAAGTGTTAATAATCAACTGATAACAACAACAATAGTATCAGTATATCAACCTGTCTGTAGCTACATATGCTTTATGTCAACTCTTCATGTGTGAGTTTCAGAATGGATTTTTATGTCTCAAGGTAGAGGTTCAAGGGATGAAATGCCCCAAAACGTGGTAACGTTTTAATTAGTTTTAATCATACAGAACTTCCTCTCAGCTCACTCCATCTTTTCGTTTTCTTATTTCCATTCTACAACCATAGGATTAAGAAAGATATATCTCTCTATATATAAACGGCAGTTTGTCTGTCTGTGTGTTTGTGTGTCTGTCAGGTTGTACCCTCACCCTGACCACGGCTTTCAACCGATTCTGATGAAACTTGACACATACATAGCCCAATGTCATAATTCAAAACTAACGCAGCGAAAATTTTGAAAAGTTCCCCCAGTTCTGAAAAAAATCGATAAATTCGACATGGGGTCGAGAATCAGAAACACAAACCACAGACTGTCTAGGGGACGCAACTCGACCTATTTAACTCTAAAAAAAAAAATAACCATAATTTTTTTCCCATTTTTTGCTATCTTTTGGCTATAACTCTCTAAAAATGCTTTATAGTTATTTCCCTTACAAACTCGAGCAACGCCGGGCGATACTGCTAGTCTCTCATAAAATAGTTTTGGTTTTATGTTATATTTTCCCTACTTATTTGTTGTGGATAACATTTGATCGCAGGTGCCCTTGAATTTGCCTATAATTCAAATTATCTAGAAAGAGGCCACCAAGTGGAACTGAAGGTAGCTTTAAAAGGAACCGTAAAAGAATTATGCAAGATATCAAAGTTGATCTTTGAAAAAAAAATTGACGTGAGGTGAGAAAAATAAGCTACATTGCTGGTTATTAAAATTTGCATCCTCTTGTAAAATTAGAGACAGAATTTGTAGAAGTTCTTACTAAGATATTCCGCCAATTACTCGGATTCTTTTGTCATAGATCCAATGTGATGCTTAATATAGGGCGGGTCTTGATATGACCATGTATCGTGACTTTATAAGTCTACATAAAATGCGAAAAGATACTGTGGATCTTGCAAATGATATAGAGCTTGAAGAAATCATAGACAATGATGTAGGTAATTACTAGTGCTCAATAGAGAACAAGCTAATGCCGTTACCACCAAAGCAAACTGTGAATACAGATGGGGTCACGAGAATTCTAGCAAGTTGACTGCAAAGTATAGTGTTAAAGTGTTGGCACTTATAGAAGAAGGTTTACAAGTGTTCTTGATAAGAGCTCTAACCATGAACGTAGCTTAAAATTCCTAGAGTAGCCTATACAAAGAGATGATACACTATAAACATCAAACAATTTTGGATAAATTTTCGACCGCTGTAGTAAATATTGATGAGGGTGGGCTGTGAGATATGAGATTGTGTCTCTCATCCTCCAGTAATATTCATTCCATCAACAATCATCGGGCTGTAGTCAACATATTTAGTATAAATACGTACTTTAATCCGATACTAATATTCTTATTGATTCCCTTACGCACTTAACCTGAAACTACTGTATGTGTACATTTTGTTCTATGTATATTTAGAAATTGTTATTCCCGTACATAAAAATTATCGTGTTTTTTGTTAAAAGATCAGATGGCATTATCATTGTATTACATGAATTTCTCTCTTCTGCCTGGACAAGGATCGATGACACTAGGTATATAGTTACTTAGGGCACTTCATCAAGAAGATGCGGTCCCTTTGCCTTTCATCTTTTCTTATTTGATAAGATAAATGTTAGTTGAACACTGGGATTAGTGTAATCGACTACCCACCGCAACCTGAATTTTATGGTCTCGCGCCGTAAGGGAAAACCATTTTTATTGCTATTGTTGTTGTTAAAGCATCGAACTGGCTAAATTGGAAAAAAAGTCGGAAAAAAAAAACGAATTCTCGACGGTAATTGTTTCGGCTGGGTACATTCTGCGCCCAAACCTCGACGAGATCAACTCTACCTTTCATTCTTTCGCAGTCGACAGCATAAAGTACCAGTCAAATACTGGGGTCAATGCATTCAACTGATCCTATCTCATTAAAATTCTTGCCTCTTGTTAAAATTGCAAAGAATTATAATTATTATTGTTATTTTCAAGAACAAAGGTTTATGAGTCATAACGTGTTTAACTATTCAAGAGAGACCCATGCAAACTATAGCTACGGGCTACGTTGAGATGTAAAACGTATTATAACTTTGTTGTTAATAAAAGATATTTCGTTTACATTCCAAATACATTATGTTCTCTCTTATAGATAGCTTCATCATACAATTAGGCAAATCTAATGTATGCATATACAAATACATACATATGTGCGTGTGTGTGTGTGTGTATGTTTATTATGTATGCAGGGATGTATGTATATACGTGTATATAAATATACATATATATGTATGTATGTACATATATATAAATATATATATGTATATACATACACGCATACATACATACATATATATTTAAATGTATATTGGCACACACATATATATATATTGATAGAACAAACATGTATGTATGTATATATGTATTTATGTATGTAAGTATGTAAGCATACAGAAGGGAATACCTTTACATATAGGTGCGTGTAGGAGTGTGTATCTGCGTCATTTTGTGTCGTTGACCATTCGTGTGGGGCCTTGTGGGTATGCATCTATATTTATATTTACAAATACATCATTTTTAATTGACAAATCTTCAAAGATATCTAAGCTGCAGTGAACCATGTATTAGACTATTTGATTTTTCATTGTGAAACAAATATCAGCCGAGACTATTATATACAAGCACATTTATAAAAGTAATAACTATTCACACATATTGGTATTTGTTTATGTACGTGTGTGTGTGTGTGTGTGTGTCTCTCTCTCTCTCGATATAATATATATATATATATATATATATATTTAGTATATTAATATTTAGTACCATATTGCACGCTCAAAAATTTTACTGTGTGAGACATTGATCTATTTACCACAATTTTCAGTCTGTTAACAATATTCAGTAATGGATTAGCAAAATCGGCAGAGCGGCTGATAATTCCTTGCGGTATTTAGTCAACGCAGAATTGATGTTCTGAGTTTAAATTCTTCCAATAACGTGTTTGCATTTCTTTCTTTCATTATATATAACATTCATGTCTTATAGTGAATATAATCGACTTCCACCAAAATTCTTATATTTGTTTTGTTTGTATAGATTAATAATTTACCATGCTTTTCGAGGATCAGTGAAATTTGACAAAATAGCATTTTGTATTTCGTCTTATCTTCTCTTTTGAGATCAGTTACACCGTGGTTGATTTTTATCTTTTCAGGGAACATACGGGTTGATTGAAAAGTCACTCCCGATTTTAAAATATTCATAAATTATTTCTTAATTGTAATTTTTTTTTTCACAGTTTTTGTGTTTGCTTTTTGAAGCATGAGAATTTAATCTGTAATCGTATCACTCTTGTTTTTCGTGAATGTATGAATGCCCACTTCCCCGGGGGGTGGATGGGTTGTCATGGTCCGCATGAGTGACCAGCCAGGATCCCCGACTTAACTCTCTTTGGTGTTGGTTTAAAGAAGAGTAAGTTATAGAGCATGTTTTCCGATATTTATTTGTTGTTGTACTCGTTGTTGTTCATGTTGTTGCTGTTTAGAACATAGGAAACCTTGGCTGGACAATATTTCAATCAGATTAGTCCGTCCATAATAAGCTCATCTTATTTTCAGATTATTTTATCAATATGTCGTTGATTGCGTTGAGTTGAGATTTGGGATCTGTTTGGTTGTTTTCGTATTTAGCCGAATGACAGTGGATGAGCTCTGATTTGGGATTCTAGTTTTTAGTTATAGTAAATTTCGTTCTCATCTTAAATTCTCCAGTATCAGTCTGTGTGTCGACTTTGCCTTTCATCCTTTCGGGCTCGATTAAATAAGTACATGTTACGTACTAGGGTCAATATAATCGACTTAATCCGTTTGTCTGTCCTTGTTTGTCCTCTCTGTGTTTAACCCCTTGTGGGTAGTAAAGAAATAGGTATTACGTCTGTCTTTACATTCTGAGTTCAAATTCCGCCGAGATCGACTTTGCCTTTTATACTTTCGGGGTCGATTAAACAAGTACCAGTTACGCACTGGGGTCGATATAATCGACTTAATCCGTGTGTCTGTCCTTGTTTGTCCCTTCTGTTTGTAGCCGCTTGTGGGCAGTAAAGAAATACGAAATATAGAGAGTGTGGTTAGAAGAACATGAGAACAGTAAGGGTGCTTACGGTGAAGAGCTGAGTGGACTTCGGTGGACGTCTACAGATGAGGTTTCACAAGCAATGACAGCAACGTGACTCAAACAACTTCAAAACAGAATACAAGCATATTCTGATGCTCTGTCTGGATAATCAACGAGGTGGTCAAGACTGGAATGCCATTACTTATAAGTGTATTCAACCAGGCCGACTCGGCGTTAAGTAACATTGACTACAGGATAAATGTTTGGAATTCATTTTTCTCTATGAAAATACCCATACCCACCATTGACAATGTTATTCGCTATTAACGTCACCATTTTTTCGTCATCTTTGAAATTACACTAGCAAAAATGGTCGTTTAAAATAGTGGGCATTTTTTATAGACGTTTTAAGAGTGGCATTATATATAGAGATAGTTTATGTCCATATTTTGTATTGAAAATAAGGCACACCCATGATTAATTATTATTTTGGTTTTTGGAAAACTGAAATCTTTTGAAACATTGTTATTGCTTAAAAAGTGTTTGGTTTTTTATAGCATCATATTTTTTCAAGACGTTACAAACATTTTAATAGATATATTTATCTATCCATCTATCCATCCATATCTATCTATCTATCTATCTATCTATCTATCTATCTATCTATCTATCTATCTATCTATCTATCTATCTATCTATCTATCTATCTATCTATCTATCTAATCTGTCTATCTATCTATCTATCTATCTAATCTGCCTATCTATCTATTTATCTAGCTATTTAATCTATCTATCTAGCCATCTGCCTATCCTTCTAGCAATCTATCTATTTATATGCCTGTTTACGTACATATCTACATATCTATATATCTAATAACAAAATAATAAATAAAACATATGCATATATACATATATGTACGTACCTACATCTATATGTATATATACATGCATATATATGTACGTACCTACATCTATATGTATATATACATGCATATATAGGTACAGGACACAAAAAAACGTCGAACACAATGAGAAACGAAAACATAAAAACAGAAACATGGAAACGGACATTTTTTAAACAACGAACAAAACAGAGTACAAGACATACAAGGAAAATTCCCCTTCTTCTATCTATCTATCTATCTATCTATCTATCTATCTATCTATCTATCTATCTATCTATCTATCTATCTGTCTGTCTATCTATCTATCTATCTATCTATCTATCTATCTATCTATCTATCTATCTATCTATCTATCTATCTGTCTGTCTGTCTGTCTGTCTATCTATCTATCTCTCTATCTATCTATCTATCTATCTATCTATCTATATATATATATATATATATATATATATATATATATATATATATATATATATATATATATATCTCGCTAGCTATCTTTTTCTCCCTCGTTTGTCTATCTCTGTATTGTTTCTTATTGGTTTCCACGTACTTATCATCCATAAATTACAGGCCATTGGTCAATAGTAGAAATAATTAGAATGATTTAAGTACAACAACGTTAGCAATGATTTGTCTTAACGGTACAGCACAATATATAGTTAGGATCTGTGCATATTATGAGTGGAGGGTGTATATTTGTTTGGCCTAATTATACCACATGATACATCTCTATACTGGTTGATGGAAGGACATTTTCTTATTAGACAATCGGATGCCAGCAACTGCTTAATACTAATGTATCTGGCCACGATAAGGTTGATTAGGTTTTATGCTGCATGTTCAGTAATGTTACTTATATCAGTTCACACAGAGAGATTGATCAAAATTTTAAAAACACGGAGTTTGAATTGATTTTGAAGCCTATGTTTAAAGAATGTGAGGTAGGATACGTTTTCTAGTGTAAGTGTTATGAATGAAATTATGTTCTGTACATCATAATGTCCCCTTTTGTTGGATGTTTTCAGAGTCACTGATCACTGTTTGGATTTGAGGTGTTTCGATGTTTGTTCATATCACCTGAAAACGTAAGCCTAAATAGGAGTAATTTATCGAAATACCTGTGTATGTACGAATATTGAAGCATGCGTATCCACATGAACATAAAATAAACTAAAAAACACACGCACGCACATGCAAATCAGGCATTTTCCAAGCCCTATTCCTCCTTTCAACCATGTACGTTAAGCCAAAAATTCAATGTTTTCTCAGAGGATTTTAACTAATAAAATGACAGCACATTTGGATGGTTTACATACTATTGTACTTAATCTATACAGCACTCAAGACGGCAATCTCTCACCAGAATTTAATTTCTATCTCTTAGTCCACCTACTATTCCCTCACTTTCAGTTATTTTTGCAAAACTGAGGAAATATACGATGGTTACTCCCATACTTCAAATGGAATTATTCTATAGGTCATCAGTTGCAAATATATTACCGTTTGGATGGTATACACAAACCCCCCGCCTTTCGCGAAGTTCTCCCTGATGCAAGTATTTAAGCAAGGTCTTCAGTTGACGGATACATTTATCCCTCCTTTGTACGTATCTTGGTCGCTCTATAACACGCCATGATCACTGCCTATCCCTTCTTACAAACCGATAAAAATATTATCATCCAGCTTGTCCAATATAATATAAACTATAGTAAGGAATCAATCACCTTCTTCAACCCATTTTTGTTCTATTTTCAGTGACCAAGATTATTGTTTTTGTTGACAGAAATGTATCAGTAACTGACACATTGCCGTTACAGACCGGTGAGTTATCACCCTTGAGAAGTACGAGAAAATCAATGGTACGTCACTTCCTATCAGCTAAACCTTCAACAGTGTCTAGCAAGGGAACGTTCGACTTCAGTTTCACACTCTTTTTCTCCATCGATCTCCCAAGTCTACAGACGAAAATTTCCTGTCAGACGTCTCAGTCACAGAATTCATAAACTCTATGTTTACACATTGTTTATCTTGTCTCAAATGTTTTCTCGCATTTTCAAATTCTTGTCCAAACGCTTCTACACAGGTTGAAGCTACTTATTTAACTTTTACTTAAACTCAAGCATATCGGAGCTGTCCTTAGATACACACGCGCACATAAACACAATGAGAGGTATGCAGGTTTTTTAACAGAAAATTTGTAAATCTTCAAAGGGTGAGTTAATGATATATTTTCTGGATCTTTTCGGTTTGAACGGCAGTTTTTTCTAGCGGTGTCATATGAAATTGTCACCCATAATTATGAACCTAGTATCGATCTATTGCATTTTAATCTGTTTTAGGGTTAGAGTTAGTTAGGGTTAGGGTTAGGGGTGGGGGAAGGGTATCTTTTTTTCTTCACAAATGTAAATAAACCCAATCTGTTTCTTAAACGAGGGACATAATCATACGGCACAGAATGTTTTTACTTCAATAGATGTCATTGACTGGTTGAAATTGCAGAAATTGAAGAATAAAAAACAACAAATATCTTACAAACTATAGAATTTTCTCAATAAAGCCAAGAGAAAAAGATGTTTCATAAACACATTCTACCAGTATACGAAGTTTAACATTTTTTAGTTACCTAGAAATTATGTTAAAAACTGCCGTTCGAACCGAAAAGATCCTATTTTCTTTCAACAGAACATGTTTGTCAGTCATTATATGTACCAAAGATAACCTATATCTTTATATGTGGTCTACACTCAACTGCAGTGCCTCAATCAAATTCACACAATTTTGAATAGTCTTTAATGGGGTGGTATAATATTTTGCACATTATCAAATGTGCAACATAAAGCTCAACGTCTACAGAACCTGAAAATATTTGAACCCTGTGCAGCTTTTGGTGTTCTAAGTATGGGGTCGTCAGATTCTCTTATTATTTGATTAGTCTACATTCCTTCAGCAACCGGCATGGAAGAGTGCCGCGTACTGAAATTATGTCAGTCAACTATACATGTTATAAACACACTCTAAAACGATTCAGTAGGACAAATCTTTGTGAATATTATTGTAATTACATCATCGTAAATATTTCTGACATTAAGAAAAATTCTTGAATTCTAAGGGATGGGCATATCGAAGCCAATATTTCTATGTTCTATAATGAATCAACTCTTAGGCGCGCTGTAAGTAAAGTTCGAGTCTCGCTGAAAATGAACTCATTATGTGAAGTGTCGCGACTACTTACCGCAAGCCATTTCGTCTGAAGCTCCACCGTATTTCGCGAGTCAGCAGCACTTTTGTAATGAATAATCTTCTTATTCTTTTTAAAAGTGCTGCTGCTGTTGTTGCTACCATTTGCGATATCTTTTCAAGTACACGATATTGCAGTAATAAACATGTTTTCCTTGTCACAATAATGCGCTATATATAAATTGGCTCTGAAATCTTACAAGGACATCTGTCAAAGCACATTAATATCACTCTACAGAAATTTCCGCAGCGTTTTCCTATTTTATTTAACAAATGTAAGTACATGTATAACTATTTTAGCACTCATTCAACTACATACGAACATGTATATGTACCTACACACGCACATATATATTTATATATTTATCTATTACATAGCGAGTATATATATTTCTGCGTGGGTGGGTGATGGTGTATAGAGAGACACACAAATATATGAAGAGGGAAGTGGTAACAAAAATACATACATACATACATATATGGACAAATATTCGACATAATTTCTACACAGATGTATACATGCAGCCCTGCATGTGTTACACATACATAGTAATCTATAATTTTTACCATAATATGCGTGCAAAAATTCGAATAATGATATTTATATTTACATCTGCAATACAAAAGAACGTGTATACAATCTTCGATTATCCGGCGCTATTAATACATCTTATGGAATCAGCTTTGCATTTTCTTTTGCCTGGGCAGACAAAATAATCTTTTTTTTCTTTAGGCACAAGGCCCGAAATGTTTGGGAAGGAGTCCAGTCATTTACATCGACCACAGTACGCGACTGGTTCTTAATTTATCGACCCCGAAAGGATGAGAGGCAAAGTCGACCTCGACGGAATTTGAACTCAGAACGTAGCGGCACACAAATTACCGTTAAGCATTTCGCCCGAAGTGCTAACGTTTCTTATTTCTTTACTGCCCACAAGGGGCCACACACAGAGTAGAAGGACAGACAAACGGATTAAGTTGATTGTATCGACCCCAATGCGTAACTGGTACTTATTTAATCGACTCCGAAAGGATGAAAGGCAAAGTCGACCTCGGCGGAACTTGATCTCAGAACGTAGCGGCAGGCGAAATACCAGTAAGCATTTCTCCCGCGCGCTAACGTTTCTGCCAGCTCGCCGCCTTAGGGTAGACAAAAGAATGACCAGTCAATTACGTCATGAATGATACGAAACAAATATTCTTTCCATCTTCTAAATATATACCAACGATGTACGAATATGTATGAACGCCACCACACATCATCAGATTTGATCACTGTTTATGCACCTATTTTCTAATGCAAAAGATGATATCAATAGAAAGAGTAAATATGCGCATACACATATAAATATACAATTATTCTATGCATACGTATGCATATGCATATACCTACACATATGTGTGTGTGCGTGTGGCGTATGAGTGTATTGGTGTACTCTTTTTTTCTTTACTACCCACAATGAGCTAAACACAAAGAGGACAAACAGGGACAGCCAATCGGATTAAGTCGATTATATCGACCCCAGTGCGTAACTGATACTTAATTTATCGACCTCGAAAGGATGAAAGGCAACGTCGACCTCGGCAGAATTTGAACTCAGAATGTAGCGGCAGACGAAATACCGCTAAGTATTTCTTTACTACCCACAATGAACTAAACACAGAGAGGACAAACAGGGACAGCCAATCGGATTAAGTCGATTATATCGACCCCAGTGCGTAACTGATACTTAATTTATCGACCTCGAAAGGATGAAAGGCAATGTCGACCTCGGTAGAATTTGAACTTAGAATGTAGCGGCAGACGAAATACCGATTTCTATTTCTTTACTACCCACAAGGGGCTAAACACAGAATGGACAAACAAGGACAGACAAACGGATTAAGTCGATTATATCGACCCCAGTGCGTAACTGGTACTTAATTTATCGACCTCGAAAGGATGAAAGGCAAAGTCGACCACGGCAGAATTTGAACTCAGAATGTAGCGGCAGACGAAATACGGCTACGCATTTCGCCCGGTGTGCTAACGTTTCTGCCAGCTCGCCGCCTTCAGTGTTCTCTTTTACTATTGAATAGACAACGTGAAGCATTTAACTGAATGCAATTTATAAAAGTTATCAAGGAAAATACGTCCAATGTGCAAATTAATTTCTTTATCTGTATTATAACGCAACTGTTTCGCAAGGTCACCGCTGCTTGTCAAAGCAAAATCAACATAAATAATTACACAGAAGACTAAGAACTTTCCAAAGACTTTTACACTCTAAATCATTTTCGTTTTTTTTATTTTTCAAAAATACTTTCTTTTTAGGAGATAAGTCAATCTGAACTGATAACAGTTAGTAAGTAGTGCAGTCCCACTAAGCAATGCAGCCAAATGTTTATCAAACCTATCAGCATACGATGCCACATACATTTGCAGCAGAGACTTCAACGTAGATTTATTATAGGTTAACAATGTTAAACTGTGCTATATATGTAACATAGGCGCAGGGGTGGCTGTGTGGTAAGAACCTTACTTCCCAACTACATGGTTCCGAGTTCAAACCCACTGCGTGGTACCTTGTCGAGTGTCTTCTACTATAGCCTCGGGCCAACCAAAGCCTTGTGAGTGGATTTGTCAGACGGAAACTTAAAGAAGCCCGTCGTATATATATGTATATATATATATGTGTGTGTGTATGTGTGTGTGTGTGTGTGTGTGTGTGTGTGTGTGTGTTTGTATGTATTTCTATACATTTGTGTGTCTGTGTTTGTCTCCCCACCATCGCTTGACAACCGATTTTTGTGTGTTTACATACCCTTTAGATTAGTGGTTCGGCAAAAGAGACCGATAGAATAAGTACTAGGCTTCCAAAGAATAAGTTATATGATCGATTTGCTCGACTAAAGATGGTGCTCAAGCATGGCCGCAGTCAAATGACTGAAACAAGTGAAACAGAAAAGAGTAAAAGAGATATGTGTGTGTGTTTGTTTATGTATACGCATATATATATATGAGTGTGTGTATATATATTACGTTTGACTTTTTTCAGTCTGCGGTTATACTAGATAACTACTGCCTATATACTAAAAGCTTAGCTTATGTTGATCACAAACACTCTCGAAAAGGTTAGTGCTACATAAAAAAACTGCTGTTTTTATGTGTCCAAGTTCCACACATTTATGACCGAAACGCTGTATGGCACGAGCATCTTACATTTCCTTCTCGAGCCATGCCTGGTTCATAAGGGCCGGTTTCCCGGTTTTCTTGGCGTATAAGTTCCCCACCTGGACGGGACGCCGGTCCGTCACAGGTAAGCTGCAAGATGCAGGAGGAAAGAGTGAGAGAAAGTTGTGGCGAAAGAGTCAACAGAAGTTCGCCTTTCCCTTCTGCCAGAGCCGCGTGGAGCTTAGGTGTTTCGCTCATAAACACACACATCGCCCGGTCTGAGATTCGAACCCGCGATTCCACGACCGCGAGTCAGCTGCTCTAACAACAAGGCCATGTGCCTCCACAGCATCTTACATGGAAGTAATCTGATCGAATATACCACAATCGACCGTGCTGTTAAACTACGTCCAACATGCTGCCCCATCCTGTCCGGAATACATGAACCTAAATATAATGAGCATAACAAATATCGCTTTGCTAATCATTATAAGCACATGTTCTGTGGTTTTCAGACAGGCAATAAGGAAAGCCACGAAAAGAAAATTTATTTGTAATTTCCAATGTATGATTTATACACTTCACTGATGATATTTGTATGTGTATTAGTTGTTATGTGTATTTGTCAGAGAGATATTCAATATAATTATGATTTAATGAGAGCTAGAATAGAGAGATAGAAGACGAAAAGAAACACAGAGGGTATGTCAAATTATTTCTGCTACGCTGGTCACTTAAGAATCTGTAATTTCATTACTTGCACAAAAATAGAGGAGATGCATTTAGAAAACTTCGCAAATGATGAGGATGGGGAGTGGGAAGGAAGTTGGTACTCAACAGCTCAAGTTAAATGACTGCGTTAGGACAACTGTAGATATGTTGACCATATATGCCCATCTCCCATAACTTTTGACGTCAAAACACGATCATAGCCATCGATTTTTCTCATCGTCATCACCATCACCATCACCATCATCACAACCACCACCACCACGACGATCATCATCATTGTCGCCAACACGATCACCACCACCACCACCACCATCATCATCATCACCATCATCATCATCAACTTCATCATCACCATCATCACTACCATCATCATCACCATTAACTTCATCATCATCGTCGTCGTCGTCGTCATCATCATCATCATCGTCGTCGCCATCATCATCGTCCTCGTCATTGTTGTCATCGTCGTCCTCCTCCTATACCACCTCCTCCTCCCCATCATCATCAGTATGATAATTATAATAATCCCATAATATATGAAATTGCAATAACCTGGATTATGAAAACTGTAAAGCATGTGCCTTTAATAATCGGTGAATTGGGAACTGTAAGCAAAGTTATTGACAAATGGTTGAAGAAGATTGGGATAGAATGTCTTGTAGAGGTTCTAAAGAGAGTTTGCCGATTAGGGACGGGAATGATTATCAGAAGCGTTCTAAGCACTTGGAAGACAATTAAAAGCTGGTGGGTACCGAAGATTACAGATAGTAACTTGCTGCCTAAATGGATTCTACCAAGAATGAGAACAACACGAGTCAAACCAATAATTTTAATAATGATGATAATAATAATAATAATAACAATAACAATAATAATAATAATAATAATATTAATAATAATAATAATGATAACAACAACAACAATAATAATAATAATAATAATGATAATAATAATAATGATAAACTTAGATAAACTTAGATATGTTTCGACCAAAGATTGGTCCAGGCCATGTCTGACTTAATAGCACCAAATAACAATCATAATAACAATAACAATAACAATAATGATAATAATAATAATAATAATAATAACAACAATAATAATAATTACAATAACAATAATAATAATAATAACAACAACAACAACAACAATAATGATAATAAAAATAGCAATAACAATAACAACAACAACAATAATGATAATAATAATAATAATAATAATAACAACAACAATAATAATAATAATAACAATAATAATAACAATGCCCTGCTGCGGTTCCTGCTAGTGACACTCACGACTTCTCATCTAAACTGATTGGAAGATTTGTCATGTATATGTTTTGGCGTGGAATAAAAGATTGCATACTGCAAAGTTTTCTACTCAATACCACAGCTTTGTCAGTCATTTGCTTCACCTTCACATGTTCAGCAAGTTCCTTAGTATCTGACGATATGTGCATCTTTGATCACGTGCAGGAGTAGTGAGAGAAAGTATCATAGCCATGTGTGGAGACGAATACTTTGAGTTTAGACCATTGGAAACCTTTTTCAGGCACCTTCTGAGAGGGATGCGTTACTCGACCTGAAGTAAATTCTAACTGGACCCCACCTGCAATGTCATGCGCTGTATATCTTGGTATGAGAGCACCATGTCGCGCACATATTGTTTGTGATGCATGCGCCTGATAGATATGATGGATATATTGGGCTTCGTATATTTGTACTCCAGTGTCACTTTGATGGCATGCGTTACTCATTCACTCAGTAATGATAATAATATTAACGATAACATTAATTCTACTCAATACCACAGATTTGCTTGTCAGTTGTTTGACCTTTACCAGTTGACCATGTCCCTCAGCGGCTGACGATATGTGCATCTCTGATAACAAGCAGAAGTAGTGGGGGAGCTTCATATCCATGTGTTGAGGGTAATTCTTTGGAGTTTGGAAAATTCGGAAACATGAGTGTTTAGTTCAACATCCTTAAACAATCCTTATTCAAGGACCTTTTGAGTAGGATGGGCCACTGGACCTGAAGAAAATACTAATTGGGCCCCACCTGCAAGGTCATGCGCTGTTCATATTGATATGAGATCACCATGTCACGCACATATGGTTGTGATGCACGTGCCTGGTGTGCCCTTATCAGACAGGTAGTCATGATGGGTATACTGGGCTTCGTATATTTTACCCCAGTGTCATTTTGATGGCATGCACTGCTCTCTCACTCAATAATAACAATAATAATAGTTATTATTATTATTATCATTATTATTATTATTATTATTATTATTATTATTATTATTATTATTATCATTATCATTATAATTATTATTATTATTATTATTATTATTATTATTATGATTATTATTATTATCTGTATAAGCATTGTCGCCGTTGTCGTCATGCTGTTCATCCTCTTTACCATCATCTTTCTCGTCTTCTTAAAAATCATCACCCTCGTCATTGTTGTCGTGGTCATCGACCTCACCTTCATCGTAGCGTTCATCACAGTTAATATTATCATCATTAGCGTCATAATATCATTATAAACGTCTTTGCCAAAAGCATCGAGAATCCGTGTCAACGATAACTCCAGTTGCTATGACTATTAGTTCTACCACCAACACCACTGTTGCAACCACTAGTACCACCACAACAATCACCACCATTAACACTACTATCACCACCTCCATTACTACTACTACTACTAACTACTACTACTACTACTACTATTATTTTACGATCAAAACCCAACACCAACAACAGTATCGTTATAAGTAACACGAAAAGACAACATATTGGTTAAGAAACACACACTAACTAAAAAAAAAATATATCTAAAACAGAACAATAGAATAATTTATGATATATTACGTTCATATCAATCATAAATTTTGCTTTTGTTTTGCTTTTTTTTATGTGTGTATGGTGTGTTTTTGCTTCTCATTCTTCTTTTCGTTATTGTTGTTCTTGCATTTTTTCTGATCATTTCATAATTGATACATCTTTCACTGGCGATATATTTTAGTATTCTATATTTACATCGTGATGTATTTTGGCGCTCTAACTCAATGTAGCAATGTTTCTCTCTCCCACATCTCCACCCCACGTATGTCTCTATGTCTGTTGCTTTCTACTGGTGTAGAAATATATATATATATATATATGTATATATATATATATATATATATATATAATATATATACATATATATATATGTATAAATATATAGATATATATATGTTTATATATAAAAATACATTTTGATATATCTTTGTATATATATATATATGTATATATATATATATATATATATATATATATATATATATATATATATATATTATATATATATAATATATATATATATATATATATATATATATATATACACACAGAAGATTGCATACATGCATACTTCTGTATGTGCATATATGCATACATATATATATGTGCTTATATATTAATGTATGTTTCTCGTTCTCTCTTTTTCTCTTTCCATCTCTCCTCTCTCTCTCACTCTCTCTCTCTCATTCTCTCTCTCACTCTCACTCTCTCTCTCACTATAGATATATAAATATATATGTATATATAAATATATATATAAATACATGCGCGTGTGTTAGTGGATGTGTGTTTTGATGTCTCGTTTAATTTACACTGAAATAATCATTTTTTCTTCTTCTTTGAATCTGTATCTTGCGACTGTAGAATCTGGGGAGAAGCAAAATATATATGAAGTGACATTCAAAGTAAATTTCTTACGATTTTTAAGCGTCAATCTCTGCTTGTCGTTTTTAATCTCTTCTGTTTTTTTAATTACCATTCTATCGCGTTATATATCAATTTATCTAACTTTTATCTAACTACTTATTTATACATCTGTCTATAAAGATATATCAACCTTGCTACCAACGTATATACCTACATACACACACACACACACACACACACACACACACACACATATATATATATATATATATTATATATATATGTACATGCACACACACACACACACACAGAAATATTTACTTCTACAGAAACAGAAATCTAATCTTTCGAGGTTGAAAATGCATTTGGATTTTAAAACGGATTGTAGATTTTTATAATGCTCCATTTATTCAATACCATACCGGTTTCAATATTCATTTTCAATATTGAATAGATAAAATAAGGTGATGTTTTAGAAGGAAGGGGTGTATAAAAATGCTATATATGCTCAAACATGAAATGTTCAGTTTGCTTCTTAACAAAATTATATAATGAAAATTTAGATGTTGTTTAGTCTTCATAACCATAAGATATAAATAATGTTCAAATACACGATAAATTTTGTTGGAATGAATATTATACAAATGAGGAAGTTCAATAAGTATCATAGGAATATATTATGAATGTATTAAATCACTATGGAGTTTTTAAATTTTAAGGAACCTTTCTATTCTCACAGTCGTGTTGTGTGGGGCTTAAATGTTAATAGTTTTCTTTACTTTTACCAACACCGTAGTTAAGCCACTTTTCAAGCTGATATTTGCCCATATAATTAAGTTTCAAAGTATAGGGCCAGGCGTTGATTGACAATTTCTTCAAAGATGTCACTTGTTAATATCTTGTTGTCTAGAGTTCATGGTGTGTTACTACCTGAGATGTTTATGATACGGGTTGGTCCTTAGATTTTATTCCAGAGTATTCTAGCGTCCTGTTTGGGTGACTCTTTGAGGCAACTTATTTACTTATTGACTGGTTCCTTTAACATGTTCCTCATTTTTCTTGGCTGGATTTCGGATAAATGGTTGCTGCTGAAACTCAAGTTTAAACCAAAAATATAATCCAATTGGTTAATCTTAATACAAATTTACACGTTGAGTTGGAGTCATGTTTTCATTTCATGGAGGAAGCCCGTTACCTTAAATTTTCATTTTCTAAATTATTATTTAGTTTCTCTTTGCTTGTTCTAATTGTATAGTTGGATCGAATATACTAGGTTTTCTCACTCTATCGCATAAAGTGTTCAGTTTTGGATTATATTTCTTGATAAATCTATTTTGCTAATTACTTGCAATAGCACAAACGAAAAACTTAACATAAAGAGAAAGTTTTATATTAACATACTTGGTTGGACAAAATCCAGATGCTTATGTTTGAGTTTCCTTCTTGTATTGGTAACATATACACTCGTCTACATGCTTGCTCACACATTCATGAATAAACGGAGTTCATTACTTCACACACACACCATCACACACACACGCACACACACACACTTTAATGCACAGTGTTTGTTGTTCTGTCACCTGTGTCATTTATTGTGTACATAACTACATACAAAGATGCATACATACATAATTATAATAATAATGATGATGATGATAATAAAAATAATAATGATAATAATAATAACGATGATGATGATGAGAATGATGATGATGATGATGATGATGATAATAATAATAATAATAATAATAATAATAATAATAATAATAATAATGCCAGGTGTATGAAGTTAATCGATTGTGTCGACCCGAGGAGTTGACACACAAACAGAAGGGCCAGGGAAATCTCGCGTGATAATTTATATGCATATATATAAATATAGCTGGTGGAGTACAATCCAGAAGGCAACAGACCAAAGTCTGTGAGACAGCTGCTCAATCTAGAGATAGTTGTCTCCTCCATTTCGAGAAAAGAAACCAGTCCATGTGCTTGCACTTGCTAAAGGTTTCGGATCTGGAATTGAGTATTGGAATTCATGGTCAGTGTGTGAGGAATGGCACGTAGCTTCCATCTATTTGCTCCATTTACATAAGGCCTAGATTTCTCCACGCTGCTCAGTTTGATTGTATGCGGTATGCAGTTGCCACATATGTGGCTAGCCAAGACTGTGGCTTTATTTTACTTCCTGTGTCGAAAAGAAGACGTGTGGTTGCATAATTTCTTCCAAAATAGCCTTCGCACTTATAAAAATATAACCACAAATGTGGCTAGACGAGTGTGGTCGGCTGAAACAGTCATATGCTGAACAAAGTACTCTCACTGAATGTGAGAGTTTTCTCACAATACTTTCAGCATAGTCCAGCCTGCGCACCAGAAAGTTCTGTCGACAAAGCTTTCATCCTGTCAGTCATAAATATCATCATCATCATCAGTCATAAATATCATATCATCATCAGCCGATATGACGTCATCATCACTGCCATACTGGAGTATAACCAAGTATTTTTTCATGTTGGGAAACAAATGATAGTTAAACGGGGTCAAATCATTTCAAGCCAAAGTTTCGCCCAGCAGTCATTGAAACAAAGGACCTCTGTACTGGAACACTGTCCTGATGAAACAGGACCCCTTTCGTCGGTTCTCGTGGGTGTTTCGTTTTGATAGCCTTTCGTAACTGTCTCAGCAAATCGGCATAGTACTTTCCATTGATAGTGCGCCACTTTTGAAAATAGTCAATAGAAACAATGCCTTTTGCGTTCCCAAACAACTGAGGCCGTCACCTTCCCTGCAAATGAAATGACCTTGGCCTTCATTGGCGCAAGTGAGGAGGTTTGTTTCCACTACATTGATGATATATTTGTCTCTGACTCAAAGTGATGAAGCCAACTCACATTCTGGCTTAAGAAACATTCAAAGAAACCAACTGGATCTCCTTCAAACAATATCAGATTTCCCCGTGAGGTAATCAGCCTGAGATGCGTTTGATCATGTGTTTGATGACATGGAACCCACTGAGCAGAAACCTTCGTCCTCCCAAATTTATTGAGCAGAATATAGATATGCTAATGGAATTGGCTCTTTGACTTATAGTCAATTGCGTGTTACCCATAACCATGTTATGAACGTGATCAAGGTTTTCCTTGGTGATGACAGATCATCGTCTTTAAGTATCTCTCTTCCCTCCTAAATTCAACTGCCCACTTCTGTGCCGTCAATAATGGTGGGGTGTCAGCATGAATGTCATTGACGGATAAACACTTTTTTCTGCAGGTACTTCAGAACACGGCGCTAAACTTTGTCCATTTGCAAAAGAATTCGCAACTAGTTACTGTTGATGTCTTCTTTAAAGTGCCTGATGTCAGTTTGCTTCAAAAAAAGCAATGTAGTTATTGTTTATTTATTGTAGTTATTTCAATGTAGCTGAAATTAATGCATGCAAAGTTTCACAGCAACTCTAGGATCACTCCTTCATAATCAGCCTATGAACTTTCCACTTACTTTTGAACTTGGGAGCTGAAGTTTACCAGAAAACCACATGCAATCAAGTGGATCGTTGTGAAGCAATCTACGTCATGTGTAAATGAGTCACAGAGTGGCAAGCTATGGATTACTGAAACATCGTATATTCCTCATAGATCGCCGAATTCACCCACGCTACTTCATTCCATAATTGATAGAAACTATAAGCACATGGACAAGTTTCTTAAGTCGACGAGGAGAAAAATACTTTCTCCGGATTGAGCAGCTGTCTCACAGACTTTGGCCTCCTGGCCCTTCAAATTTAACTACACCAGCTACGTTAATTATGATTGCGATGGACAAATGGGACGCAACTCTTTATCTTTCTTTCTTTTTCTATCTTATTTATCTTTTTGGGGGATTCACCTTTTCTTCTCTCAATCCGTCTTTTACACCCATGTTCTTTATTTTTCCGCGTTTTCTCGTAGACCAGAATATGCATAATGATATAACATATTGAGATATATATATATATATATATATATATATATATATATATATATATATTATATATATATATATATATACATATATATTATATACATATTATATACACACACATATATACATGTATATATATATATATACATATATATATACATATATATATATACACACACATATATACATGTAAAT
>NC_043005.1:107104828-107134828 GCF_006345805.1 Octopus sinensis | reverse complement strand
AGATGGAAAGAAAGGAAGATATAAATATACATAAATATGCTCTCACATTTCAACATAGACAATATTTTATTTGTCCTAGTCACTGGATAGCGGCTATGCTAGTGCACCACTTTGAAGAGGTCAGTGGGAAAAAAATCGACCTTAGTATATACCTTCAAGTATGGTACTCGTTCAGTCGGCTTCCTTTTACCGAATCGCTAAGTGACACAAATTGTCAAGCGATGGTGGAGGGACAAACACATACAGAAAGATAAACACACAGCACACAACCAGACACCACACAGAACCACACACACAAACCTATGTATATATATTATATATATATTATATATATTATATATATATATATATATATATATATATATATATATATATATATATATATACACATATGTATACGTTAAATATTTGTTGTGCAAGATTTTTTATGTGAAGTCGTGTGTTGAAACAGATATCGTCTATTTCGGAATGGTCATATTGCCAGTTTAGCCAATAAAAACACACGCACTATATATTTGGTGTTATTTTGCTTCAGTGATATTTATTTTTTACATTAATCTTAATCTTATTTCGGCCAGAGTTCTTTCGTCACACTCCTGTGACCGCATCAGTGGTCCTTTGTTTTCTTCTTTCTTATTTGTGTCTCTCCTTACTAACCGTCAGCCATTTTGTATTTATATTGTATGTTTTCATTTGCGCATGCTTATATCTCTATGGCCGAAATAAGATTAAGATTAATGTAAAAAATAAATAACACTGAAGCAAAATAACACCAAATATATAGTGCGTGTGTTTTTATTGGCTAAACTGGCAATATGACCATTCCGAAATATAACAATATACATATATATATATACATATATATGTCGAAAAGCGTAGGCTCGAAACGTAAAAGACCTGTTCTATTTCTGTTCCTGAGCGCCATACTAATACATTTGCTTGTTTGTACTCCACCTGCCTTCGTCTTTTGTTTATTTTCGTAAACTTTCCCGTTATATATATATATATATATATATATGTATATATATATGGCGGTGCCCCAGCATGGCCACAGCTTGAGCTGAAACTAGATGAAATAAATAAAAATAAAAATATATATAAATATAAACGAGTAACTTCCATATAATTCCTGTCTACCCAATTTAGATTTCAGAATACACTGCTTGACCCGATACGGTACAATGGGACTGAACTTGAAACCACGTGGTTGTAATACGAGGTTCTTAACCATCCACCCATATATGAATCTACGAGATTGGGTTGAAAATTCACAAGGCTGTTTGGGAAAGAGTGATTCTAGAGCTGTGATATCTTGCATGTATTAATCTTAACTCTTATTAATAATGGCTTTCTTTCTTTCCAAGTAAACTTATATCTGACTCTTCAAAGAGAATTTCAAAAGTAACTGGTTACGAATTCTCTTGAAAATGGACAAAATTTAGATTACCGTAAATCCTCGAGTATAATCCGCATTTTTTCCCAAAATCTAACGATCACAAGCTCTAGTGCGTACTATATACGAAGTTAAAACTGAAAAATATTTTCTAAGCAATGTCCGAGTCTCTATTTGCTGTCCCGTAATTTTTATTCAGACGCATTTTGTGATGTCGGGCGTGAAAATACCTTAAGCTAAGCCTGAAAGCAATGAAGTCATACAAGAATCATTCATAACTTGCAGTAAGCAACATTTATTAAACGTTATTATTGTTATTAGTGTTATTTCTTTATTTTCTGCTAACAAAATGCACAAAAAAGCAACACGTTTGCATTCTGTTATATACACCTACTTGACTCAAGTTAGGGAAGGGGTGCGTATTATACACAAGGTTTAGGCTTTTCAGAGGCTCAGTCCTCTAAAAATCCCCTGGGTATTATACTCAAGGGCGGACTATACTCGAGGAGTTGCGGTAAATGGTCTTATGAAGTATCTGCAGGAAAAGTGTTTAGCGCACAAGGACATTCATGCTGAAGTATTTGTTACATTAGTGGATGAAACTCTATTTTCATCGACAGCACAAAAGTGGATACCTGAATTCAGGAGGGGAAGGGAGAATCATGAAGATGTCCCATGATCTGGGTGTCCTGAAACTGTTACCACCGAGGAAAATATAGATCGCGTTCACCTCGTGGTGATGAATAACATATGATTGACTATAAATTAAATAGCCAGTTTTATTAGCATATCCATTGAGATAGTTGTGAATATTCTGCACATTGAACTTGGCATGGCGAAGGTATCTATCTCAGTGGGTGCCACGTCGTTTGTCACCTGATCAATCGGGAACCAGGTAGATTCCATTACTGACAATGTTTCAGGTAGATCCAGCTGGTTTCCTTCAACATATCACTGTATGTGAGCAGTGGTATTTTCATTGATTCGATTACAGATGCTGGTGATTCTAAGCAAGCGTTAGTCCGAATTGTCTCCTCCTGGATTCATCTCTCTCACGCTTTCACCCTCATTTCTTGTGTTAAGAAGTTACGAGATATTGTGACAGGATTTATGCATGCATTACATTTTCACACACTGAACATTGGTCACATACAAAGTACATATATCGCATCAATCAATCAATGTATGCACAACTTCCAACACCTGAGTGTTAACATTCGTATACACAGGCTAAACATTTTGTGTTCATTTATTAATCCAGTCTTCATGAATATATCAGTGACCTTTGATCTAGTGTTCAATTCACCTGAGATGTCATGAATATCTGAAGCTGATGAAGCCAAAAGAAGCAGAAATCCGGACCCAACAATTTCACCGCCAATGCCGGCCAATCTTTGCTTGGTGCTGGTATTTTTATGTTCTAACGCTCTACCTCTAATAGGGATATTTTCTCGAGACGAATACTGCAGCTTAGATGCTTTTCAATAGAATACGCTAAGAATGTATAAAGATCGCTAATCCCAGAGTAATTCTACTTCCTTCACTAACAATATATATTCATTCACAAGCACCTGAATACAGGTGTATATATGTTTATAGTAGCATATATATAAACGTCACTAACTCGAAAGTTACTGAAAAACCATCAGTTTAACCATGCAAATATGTCGTAAGTGAAAAGGAGTACGAATGTTGTAGAAATATAGAGATTAATCTGCTTAAAATCTCATCTAGAAGCCGTTATCATTTCTTGAATTCATCACTAAAAGAAATGGCCTGCAATGAAATAGAAGTAATTTTGGTATACACCTCAACATTTTATTAACGACAGGTAAAAAGAAAAACTGCTCATATATAGCATTTCCTTTCTTTGTTTCTCTCCACTTCTCCTATTTTCTCATACAACCTTTCTTCTTTTTTCCCTGCCTCTAACCTTGTCTCTTACTGTTGTCTTCGTTTCGCATGTTTCCATGTTTTCATCCAACATATTCCCAGTTGACGAGCAATATTCTGTTTGTTGTATTTCATTCCATTTGACTCTCAATCTTTATCTCTCTTTTCTCTGCCTTTATCTTATTCCATTCCTCAAGCTCATTCATGTATACTTTTCATTTCTTCAACAATATTAAAAGCAAGCATCTTCATACCAACACGCAACAGTCCTAGCACTACCATCATCTCAGCTCTCGACATCATTGAAGTTTATATTACTCTGCAATTCTTCTCGGACCCTAAAATCGTGTCTAACACCATCGCCGCCATTATGGTCACACAGCCCCCCTCTGCCGCTGCCCCAATTACTAAGAAATATCTCCTTCCATAGCATTCATCTCTGTTTCTGCCATAAGGAACTGCCAAATATCCTTTCAATCGCTATTCACCATGTATAATGATTGAAGTATACATAGGAAAACACAGACGTAGATACATGTTTTGAACATCAGTGTTCAGGGTTCTAGCACGAACCCACCATCTGTGTGTCTGCAATGACATTTAAAACATCATAGCATCATAATTATCATTCGTATTTGAAGTAAGGAACAAAGCGTAACCCCATATAATATAATATATACCAAGTTTGGAGTGACTCCTAACCTCAAAGCATTTATCAAAAACACCATGAAGCCGCATGTAATCCGGTACCATATGTAGGATTAGCTCAATATTGTAAACAGTGAATTGACCGTGTATTTATAAAGTGCTTCCTAAACGTCTGAGGTTATTTAGTGCGTTTTGATGTATTGGTGTCTGGTATGAATATTTTTTGGTAATATGGGTGAAACGCCCGAGACATGAGGAAACACGTTATTCACTGAAATCCATTGCAGTAAATGAATGATTATTTATTAAATCGACCCCGGTGAATTGAAGAGCAAAGTCGACCTCAATAGAATATGAAATTAAAAGCTAATGATTCGCAATATACACTGTGATGCATTTTGTCTGCCGTTTTATCAACTCCGCTAATCAACCTCGCTGGTCGATGATCTAACTAATAACAGATTTAATCTAAGAATCGAAGGAATTTGTGTAATGCCCGTAGGTTTTTGTCTACTTCAGTCTAAACCTCTACAAGTATTGCCTTGTCTCATCGGAATAAAACGTATACAGTAACGGTGCCACCCTACCATACTGGTGATATTCACGTAATTCTTTTTCGTTTTGAACCCGTGAAGGTTATTAGAGATGTATTAGGAAATGAGACTGATCTGGAAAGGGATCCGTTTTGGGGATGAAAAAATCAAACACATTAAATAGAAAAGGGTTTGAGGTGTGGAACACATCAAAGATGGTGCGAGGGAAGAAAGTTGCGTCATGAAAAATAATTGGTTATCGCGGTACATGGCTCGCTAATTAAGGGATCAAAACTTCGCTGTCATCTGTTCTTTCAAAGGAAATAAGTGACAGAAGGCAGAGCAAGGGACTAAATGATTTACATTTATCTTTCCGCTTACACAATGTTTCAAATACAGATCTGATTAAACGGGATTTAGTGCATTTGTCTGACAGCAATCACATTTCTCTGTAAATTTAAAATACTGAGGTCAAAAGAAATATGTATACTCATATATTCGGGGAGCTAGTTTCTTGAGTGATTTTACATTGCGTATGTCTATATGTGGTTTGGTGACACTCTGTCCCTCTCTTTTCGTATATAAATATAATTGTGTGTGTTTGTGTATACATATATGTATATATACATACTCATATACATATTCATGTACATACACATGCATACATACGCATTTTCTCTGCGTGAATGTGTGTTAGTTTGCATGTGTACGTGAGTCTATGTATGCAGTATACATATATATATATATATATATATAATATATATATACTGACGTGTACACACAAAGGCACACATGCACGCAAGCACAAATTATGCATACGCTGAAAACTACACGTACTGGAAAATTCGGCAGCGATAGAATTATATTAAATTTACTATGGATTACAAAATTCCGCACATAATAAATAAGACAACAAATGTACTTACAAATAACAAAAAGAAATCATTATCTAAAAATTTATCAGAAAAATTCCTAATAAGTCTCATCATATTTCCTTCTTTATTATTTTCTTTGATTATATTATTAGCGTTTCTTATTTTTTTAAATATATTTTTGTTATCTTTGTTTCATAATTCATCCAATTAAATTCTCGTCTAGGAATAAGGACGTCTTTTGTTTCTGCAATTAATCCCGGCTTCATTTTAATGGCTAAATCACAGCTATTCTTTATTGAAGTTTGCCTTTTAGGCGTAAAGTCGGCCATTTTGTTTTTCAGGCAATTCGCCATATCGCCTGCATTTTTGTTTGTAATTTTTGTTTCTATATTCTACTTAAATTTTTATTGTATTCCTTCAGCATTTGTTTTCTTTTTTCGTGATTATATTCTATCTCATTTTCTTTCTTTTACATCTTACTTCTTATTTTATATTTTTCTCCTACATTATAATTATTTGTTTAGACTGTCTTCGGAATATTTTTTTTTTATTGTAACTCTTTTTTTTATTTCAGCTTCCTTTTATTTCATTCCTTTCTTTTATTTTATTAGCTTTTGAATATTTGTTCTTTATTTTTTACCTTTCTATATTTTTGAAATTTTATACTTTGTATTATTTTTTCAGAAAAAATTAATGTTCTTTTTCTTCCTCATTTACCATTCCTGTTGATGCAACTTGTTTATTTAGACATTCTCCAGGCGAGGGTTCTTCACTCATTTGTTAAATCGTTGCTGTCGTCACCGACATTATCGTCGTCTTCATTATCTTTGTTGTTTTTAGTGTTTTGTATTAGATTTTTAAAATATTTTTTGAACTTCTATTTATTGTTGCTTTTATTACTTTGTTATAATTTTATCACCGTTCCCGCCTTCACTGATTCGTATTTTTATTGTTTTCTTATAAAAATAAAATAGAATAAAATTCAAACTGACTGGCAGAGGACAAATCTACTCCATACACAGATGCAGACATATAGCCACACATACATAGAAAATATAGACGTATATACACACACTGACATGCACACATATTCACATGTTAGAGAAGAAAAGTGGAAACAAGATAAAGCGAAAAAGAAGAAATAAGGTAGAAGAAAGGATGGGTTGAATAAAGAAAGAAAACGACAAGAAAATAATTGAGTGGAGTGAGGGAAGTAGGGAGATAATACAGGATTAGAAGGAAAAAGAGGGAGAGAAAGATGTAGAAGCGTTTGACGCTCTTCACCGATAAATTGATTTATTACAACCTCAACTCATCAACTCATCCACCCAGCCTCGTCACCTCCCTCACATCAATCTGTTTCTCAACCAACCTGCCTCCATCCAACCGCACAAGAACACGAAGGAAGAGGATGTTGGACAAAAGAGATGGGGAGAAAGAAAGCAGAAGATGGCGGATGGGGAAACTTAATGTAATTTAATAAGCAGATGAAGTTTAAAAATATAAATAAAAAAATTTCTGCATCCACGTAAATGTGTATGTATAGACAGATTGTTTAGAAGCTATCATGTATGCGTCTGTCTCTTTACTCGCTTGTATATATATATATATATATATATGTACACACGCATACACACATATATATACATGCATTTATATATGTATATATTCATATATATATGTATATCTATCTATATATATATGTGTATATGTATATATATATATATATATATATATATATATATATATATATATAGGTATGTGTGTATGTGTATATATATATGTGTGTGTGTGTGTGAGTGTATATATATATATATATATGCGTGTCTTGTGTATTGCGTGTGTATATGTCGATATGGGTATAGATGAGTGCATATGAGGAAAGAAAATGTAACGATTAAAAAATATAAAATTTAAAACATACTAAACGTTATATTTTTCTATTGGCAAAATTATAAATTACACGGTTCTGGACACACGGAAGATATGCTTGTACGTTCCACACAGTCACAAATACGCAAACGTATACGTGAATACATAGACACATACTCCCATATATACACAAATGCTCATACACATACACATACACACACATATACTCATATATATATATATACATATATATATGCATATATATACTCGTGTATATGTATATATACATACATATATATATTTGTGTATATATATATACGTGTATAGATATATATTTTTTTATTCAAATTTTACTCTTTACCCTCTCCTGTATTTTTTTGGTCAAATTTATTTATTTTAAACGGCTGCAGGTAATTCTTACCACATCAAGAATCACATTACATGAAAACCTACTTGGATTTGTTTGCACTATTTAATTTAATTTCTGATTTTTTTTCTTTTTACATTTGTCATATTTGTTAAAATGGCGTCGATGGTGGTCGAAAAGAAATTCAACAATATTTTATAGTTCTTTTATAATATCATTTTTGCATGGGAGTGGGGTGAATTTTCCGCTTTCTTAAATCATTTGGTTTCTTTATTTTTCTTCGATTTTATATTCATTTCTGCTTATGGGTTTTGTTTTGATTTTTTAAATTTAGTTGCATATTGTCTTTAAAATTTTGGGACTTTTTCACATTTTTTTTTTCGTTAAATCAATTATCGTTGTATTATTATAAAGTCCGCCTGGTTAATTCCAGACGCGATATAATGGTAACCAGATAGATATTCTTGCATGTTTTCTGCCGCAATTGGCAGCATCACCATTTTTCATTCAAATATTTGTTTTCATGTCATTCTTTTTTTTTATATATATTTTTATAAAATATTCAATTTTACATAGAAATAATGTTAAATGCAGAAATACAAAAATACAGAAGAACAAAGAGAGAATTATTTGCATTGATATGCACTCTTGCACAAATAACCATTTGTTTTTTCCGATAGTATGCTTTTCATTGGCTATATATCTCTCATTCACCCAGCCTCTTCATTTCACTGCGCACATATATGTGTATGTGTATATATATATATATATATATATGTATGTATGCATGTATGTGTATGCATGTATGTATATATATACACTTATTTTTGTGTATGAATTAGGTATGTGTAATTAAGTATTACATTAAAATCAATATATGCACAGTTTCAAGTAGATTACTCAAGAGAATTTCTATCAAAATTCACTTCAATTGAAGGACTTAATATAGCTCATTTAACGTATGTGGAATCCTCCTATACTTACATATATACAAGTGTTGTTATGCGTATGCATCGTTATGTGTGAGTGTGTGTAAAATGCCTGTGTCTGTGTGTGTGTCTACAGACGAGAAGCTACAATTCCATTGCAATGATGTACTTCGAATATTCCATTTATTTTGTATTAAATTATTTCTAAAATCATTTAAAATGGGTGTGCGTGTTTTGTTGCTTTTTTGTGGCTCGTTCTAAGTCCTTCTCGTTCATCATTCCTACAGTCAAGAATCTCCAGCCGTGGCCACCTCGTCATTTCATGTAGCCCTTTCTACGTTGCCCAGAGTGTCTTTCCTTGTTTAAAGAAGAGTTGGGTATTAATTGAGGTTAATCTCGTTTTCATTTCTTATAGATGCAAAAGGCACGTGGAATGTCCTTCATTGTAAAATAAGTCTACATATGTATATGTTTGTGTGTCTACATAGGCGTATGTGTGGCTCTGTGTTAAGTAGCTTGCTTCCCGACTACATGGGTCTGGGTTCATTCCCACTGCGTGGCAACTTGAGCAAGTGTCTTCTACTATTGCTCCGGGCTAACTAAAGCCTTATGAGTGGATTTGGTAGACGGAAACTGAAAGAATCCCACCGTATATATATATATATATATATATATATATATATATATATTACTCTTTTACTCGTTTCAGCCATGCGGCTGCAATCATAGTGGAGTACCACCGTGGAAAGTTCTCTTATACCTCTCTCTCTCTCTGTATATATATATATTATATATATATATATATATATATATATATATATATATATATATATATATATATACATACACACTCACACACACACATAACACACACATATATATATAGTACTCATCCTATCTAGTATTCATTCTACCTAGTACTCATTCTATCGTTCTCTTTTTTCAAACCGCTAAGTTACGGGCACGTAAACACCAACACCTGTTGTCAATGTATGTATATATGTGTGAGTGTGTGTGTGTGTGTGTATGTATGTGTGTGGACCTGTGTTTGAAGCAGCCCCCCACCCAGCAGCGCTTGACAACCGGTGTTGGTATTTACGTCCCTGTAACTTAGTGGTTTGGAAGAAGAGACCGATAGAATGAGTTAAATTTATTTGACGAAAACCCTTTAAGGCGATACTCCAGCATGGCTGCAGTAAAATGACTGAAACGAGTAAAATAATTAAATAATATTTATAGATAGTGGTCTGCTTTCATATCTATTTCATACCAAATGGATGGCAGTCGAGTTATCCTATAATAAAAAAAAACGGTCTATTCATGAACAATTTACCAGTTTTAGTAACTCAGCCATTACCTTGGCCAAAATAACATGGAAGCTTCGTGTAGAGGCAACAAAGTAACATAGAGACCAGTCTCCATGTCTGTATGAACAGCATGTGAACGGTTTTACAAGGTCACAGAAGTGATTTAAATATATAATCTAGTAAATATTATGCATCGGTAAATATCGGTAAGTAGTACATTATAATACACAGAGTAATGTGTGGAAAATGGTAAACAGAATATTAAAATATAAATGAAGTGGTAATTGATTGAAAATCGGTATGAACAAAGGCTACACTTTTAGTGTAAAACATTAAATAATGCTAATATTTCGGCTGAAAAATGAACCTGCCTGGTGGAGTGATGTTAGCGAGAGATGAAAATGTGATAGACATCGTAACTTGTAAAAGGCCTATGTACATATGTTGAGTTTAAAGTGTGAAATTTGCGTTTCTGGTTTAGGTGTTCTTTTCCCAGTATATTAAAGTGAAACAGCCTATCACCTCTACTCAATCACTCGTAAGTAAGTCAACCCCCTCTTTCACTCTCTCTCTCTCTCTCTCTCTCTCTCTTTCTCTCTCACTTACAAATTATTTCACTACAGCACACAACACTAACCGCCCAAACCCGTTCTCAAATATATTGCGACACAACAGCTTTACGAGTATCTGAAATCAGATTTTACCGAACAGCATGATAATAACAACTGATTACTAATAATTTAAATAAAACTGCAATTAATGTCAATAACACTATCCCAAAATATCCAACCCATCTCTTCGACAAACCATTCAACCTTCTCTGCTAACTTGAAATTCGATTTCGGACGTGTTAGATTTAAAATAATCACCTTTAAAATCTTACAGGAAAATCTACACTCTCAAGAAATATTTAGAAATTCCAGTACCTCACTGCAATAAAAACAAAAGACAGATGTTTTCATCTGTTATTTGACAAAGAGGAAGATGCCTTTATATTAACGACGACAAATCACAAAATCCTTCGCCAATAAAAAGAGCATACCTTTCACAGCAATCTGGATCCAAAATTAAGATTATATCCGTTTCTACTAACTTTTCCTTGTTCCGTTCTCGAATGCTCAACCAAATACCAAAAATCTTCCTAAAACACTTTAAGAAATATAGCAAACTGTAATTATCTTTTTGAAATAGAAGTAACAATTTAGCTTAAATTTCAGTATAGCTTTTTTTTTTCCGATCTTTTGGTTCTCAACACAGTCAGTCTGCAGTTGGAGGTTCACTATAAAAGAAATATTTGAACGATCGTTGACCTTTCTTTACATAGAGTGAATATTTCCCATCTCATCTTTAAGATTTGACGTTGGGAAGTCAACCGTTTTTCAGTTCCACATGGCTGGCAGCTACTATTAATGCTCTATACTTTTGGTTTTGAAATAATACTACGTTTCATTAGTGAATTATTAACTGCTTTGTCTTTTAAAAGCCTGTCTTGTTTCAAAATGTACGTCACATTACAGTTATTTCTGGATCAAAACGATTGCTACGGGTATGAATTTAAAGATCCGTTGCCTATGCGATATACATTCTTACTGTAATCTAACACGCTGATCCAACACTCGTATTCGAACAGCATACCTCTACAGGGATCTTGGTTTATTGAAGAGAAATTTCGGTTTCTCTGAGGCTCAGGGACAAATCCTTTGGATGAACAATAATGCAAAACTAATTTCATTTAGAAAGCTGTTACTATTTCTGCTATTGTTGGTGCTTTTGTTGTTGCTGCAGTTGTATTTTTTAAACGTAGTTTCGAGCTTTGATTCATAATCTAAGACGGTCTTTCTTGCAATCATCTATACTTTTTATATACACCATAAATCAAGTGCTACATCGCACAATGCATTTCTAAGCTATATGATGGAAGGATGTAATTTGATAGCGGTATGGCTACTAGTCTTAGCTGTTCAAATAACCTGAAAGATTTTATTAGTTCTAACATGGAGAGTGTTGTAAAGTTGAAAATATATCCGAAAGCGGATATATCTGTCTCAGATGTATGACAAATTAACAGTCCCTAACTGCTGTGTCGTATTGCCTAATAGTTATTGAGAGTTGAAGTATATTATGAAACTTTAAAGTGATCTTAAATATTTGCGTGTTAAGAAGTTCTAAGGAAAAAGAAAATGATTGCATCGGAGCTATTATTATTTTATGGAGAAATGTAAAGGTAAATTGGCATATTGCAGGTTTCTTAATGCCAACCATATGTTTCTATTACAGGAGACTCTTGAGAAAGGCAAGCATCCTCATACATATTCCATGAGATTTTGATGCCTGATGAATAATGTAGTAATTTGTCTTTGTGAATTTACTCTCGACTGGAATATAATTGATTTTGAAAATATAATTAAATAACATTGCAATAAGTAAGACTGCATCAAGAAATGAATCAGACAGAAAAAAGTACGAAGCCAGCTACATAGGAATAACTGTCATATTGGATCAACATGTTTTAGCAACAAGAAGGGGGACAGCAAGTTTCTCTCAGGAATGAGGATGTGTGTAAGATTCTGCATTTGGTTTGTGTATACATATATGCGGGTATGTGTGCTTTTGAGTACGTGAGTATGTGTGTGTATGTATGTATGCGTGTGACTGTGTGTGTGTTTGAGTGTATGTGTGTTGTGTGTGCGTATGAGTGAATGTGTATGCACGTGTGTGCGCGTGTGGTTTTATGCGTGAAAGGCTATAGACATGATAACCAGGACTTTGCTCCTAGCAGAACTGTGCGCTTGTAAAAGTGATGTATAAGTTGGGCAGTTGTTGAGCAAACCAGCAATCCTATCACAGCTGCTAGCTGCGGAAGCGATTCGTTTGGATATCACACAGGATGAAACACAAAACCTATTGAAGGATAGATAAGCTCAGGAGTGTTAATAACCTTACAATAATGTCCTTACTTATGTGTATTTACATGCGTATGTAAATGCCATGGCAGAAGGACATTCATGTAAAAATACGAAGATATTCATCCATCTTACTTCATGTATTTTAAAAGGTTTAAAACATTAGCGAGTGGAACTTATCTGGCGTAAGATTTTTCCCGATAAAATTTGACGTGCAGGAATATTTTGACCGAATTGATTCCTTTATTCAAGTGAGAGTAACATGAAAATTTGGTAGGAAGGAACAAACAGACGGCAAATATTTCGTTAATGCCACTGTGGTATCGAAAGCACCAAGAACAATAAAAAAGCACCAGTTCTGTAAATTATTATTATTATTATTTATTTTTTTTTTGCTTTGCTTTTAGGGCACATAGAATGTGTAGTGTAAACAGAAACATTGCCGATTTGACGATCACACTCCTGGTCGCATCTGTTAATGAAATGTGTAAAAGTAGTGGAGTCTTGGACTTGCCATGCTGCTTGAGGTATGCCTTTGTTTCCAATACCTCATATATATACATATATATTCGTGTGTGTGTGGAGAGAGAGAGAGAGACAGACAGACAGACAGACAGACAGATAGACAGGCAGACACAGAGACAGAGAGAGAGAACAAATTTTATAGGAAAACATAGAGTAACAAAGTTTTATTGGAAGCCGCAGAATAAATCCTAGAGAGCTCCACTGGTTGCACGCCACCTGCTGAGTTATTCTTATATTTTGTTCAGAATTTAAAAATCTGTAATGGTAATTTATGGGCATCTTTTATATATATATATATATATGTATGTATGTATGTATGTATGTATGTATGTATGTATGTATGTATGTATGTATGTATTTATGTATGTATGTATGTGTGCATGTTTGTATATGTATGTATGTATGTATGTATGTATGTATGTGTGCATGTTTTTTATATGTATGTATGTATGTATGTACGTATGTATGTATGTATGTATGTACGTACGTACGTATGTATGTATGTATGTATGTATGTATGTACGTACGTACGTATGTATGTATGTATGTATGTATGTATGTATGTACGTACGTACGTATGTATGTATGTATGTATGTATGTATGTATGTATGTATGTATGTATGTATCTATGTATGTATGTATGCATGTATGTATGCATGTATGTATGTGCACCCGCACGCATTTTTATTTTCTAATGCTTTTCTGCTGCTCTGCATAATTTACCATTGCACCTGCTAGACAAGTGTCACCAATACTACTTTTCAAACAGCGTTTTCATCATGAATCCATTTTATCCTTCCTCCTCTCTTGTCAACCAACCAGTGTTCGCTGAAATATTCAAAGCATTCTTTCGGATTACATATTCTATTTTTAAAATCCTTTTAAGATCAGCAACACAACAATTATGAGCAAGAAAAAAGAGAGACTTCCTTGGACGTTTGCCGATGACTCTTAAAAGTAGATGTTTATAGTGGCTTTTTCCCCTCTTTTTGCCAAACATCTAGACACCAACTAGGATCAACATAGCTGAGTTTCTTTGAGCAGAAGAGAACCAAACCTCAGGATGAGTTAATTAACGTAGTTTATGATGAAAATCCAAGCATCCTAAGAGAATGTTCCCTTTAGCAAACTATGGACATCCATCTAGAAGTTTCGCAAAACTTGATGTCGCAAGTATAATAGTATTTTTACCATACCGATGAGCAACTATACGTAATATGTGGAGGCACATGGCCTAGTGGTTAGAGCAGCGGACTCGCGGTCGAGGGATCGCCAGTTCAAATGTCAGACCGGGCGATGTGTGTGTTCATGAGCGAAACACCTAAACTCCACGCGGCTCCGGCAGAAGGTAATGGCGAACTTCTGTTGACTCTTTCGCCACAACTTTCTCTCACTCTTTCCTCCTGCATCTTGCAGCTCACCTGCGACAGACCGGCGTCCCGTCGAGGTGGGGAACCTATACGCCAAGGAAACCGGGAAAGCGGCCCTTATGAGCAAGGCATAGCTCGGGAAGGAACAAACACAAAAAAACTATACGTAATTGTCTTGGAGATGGCGTATTTAGACTTAGTAAGTAAAGTGAGATATCTATCGTATGATATCCTCTTTATATTTTAAAGAAAACCCTCAAGAAGCAAGTAAAATCAGCAATCCAGCTGATTGGCTCAAAATGTTTTATAGACATTTATCACTACCACGACAACAAATTTTCTCAATTCTACTTTTTCGACGAACTAACGTTCAGTGTCTCTCTACCATGTATTAAAGTGGTTCTTGCTTCATTGTTCTCGCCGTTTGTGTAATACACGATCTACCTACCTGCTTTATTCGAGTTATTTTAACTCTCTGTCATCCACGAAACCCCCACTGATCACTTCGCCCAATTTACTTACAGCCATGTCAAATTTTCCCCTGCACGCTCCAGTCTACAGTAATTCAATTTTAGCATCGACCGCATCAACCTAATACCTCTAAGAGGGTTTATGTAGTTTATAAAAGCCGCCCTCTCTTCTACTATAAAAAATAAATATAAAGATTTATCGCCCTGAGATGACTTTTGTTAAAGGACTGCTTCCACATGGCTTTCGCTTTGTTTTTCCATGTCTTGTACCGCCTTTCTGTATGTCAGCCTAGCCTATGTATCCATGATTGTGAATAAAGGTCTAATAATGATCTCGTCTGGCTTTCAGCTTTGGCTAGCCAATCCATGCGAACGATAACGTTCTTTTAGTGTCTTTCATGTGTTAAATGAAAACAGAAATGAAAAAACAAAATATAGAAAAAGAAAAACGAAAACTTAAATTCAACAAATAAAAGAAAAGACAGTCATAAAATTTATTAAAAAATAAATGAAATAACTTAGGAAAAATAAAACAATCGCAGCAAAAAAATAATGAGAAAAACTTAAAAGCCATCCCTATATTTCTAGATGTCTGCCTCGGGCAAACATTCTCTTTCTCTATGGGACCTAACAAGAATGTAAAGACAAGATGCAGTTATAACAAATTGTATCACTCTCTCTTACTTTTTCTCACTCACATTCTTTATCATTCTCATTTTGGCTCTCACTCACTTCCAACATCTTTCTCTATCGTCATCTCTTGCTCTCGCAAATCTAAACTTGTCTCCCCACTCTCTCTTTCTCACTCACTCAGCTCCTCTCCCTCTCCCTCTCTCTCCATGGTTTTCTTTATTCCACATTCTAACATACGCATTCACTCCTATTCCTTACTCTCTCTATCATCTTTATATCTATTAACCTGTCTTTTTAGCTATCGGTCTCTTTATCTATCTATTTTCTATCTATCTTTCTATCTATCCATCTATCCATCCATCTATCTATCTATCTATCTATCTATCTATCTATCTATCTATCTATCTATCTATCTATCTATCTATCTATCTATCTATCTATCTATCTATCTATCTATCTATTTATCTATCTATCTACAAATATATATATATATATATACATACTCGTATATACATAAATCCGTTGATCGATCCTGCCATTTATCAACCATTCCTGTTTAACATAAAGGTAACTGTTTACTTCAATCTCAAGAATTCACTCAAACCTTATACTTTCGTTTCTTCCTCTCACTCTCCTTCACTTTTCTTGTCTCTATATGTGTTTCACGGTCGCAATCAACGTAAATGTCTCTCTCTCTCTCTCTCTCTCTTTATATATATATATACATATATATATAACTGTATCATTTCTACCTCGCTTACAACTAATATCTGTCGCTTTCTTCCTCTCGGTCTGCAGGCATTCTATCTTCTGATCCCAATTCTTATCATCCCCATTTCTCTTCCACCTTTAAATCCCTCCAACTCATCTCTATATATACGTATCTCCCACGCGCTTTCTGTCTATCACTCTCTACCACATTATTATTCATTAACAAACAGTCAGTCAGGGCAGAGCCTTAAATAAGTTTACAGTGAACCCTTTGAAGAGCAAGTGTATATTTAATAAGGCCCCGATATATCCAAAATATTTCCATACATTTTTGTCTCATTTTGTCAGATTTTCTTCTGTATTCATGATTTTTTTCTTTTATTATTCATTATTTCTCTTTGTATTTATAATTTATTATAAATTTGTTTATTCGTTTTTCGAGAGATCCTATTAATTAATATACTTTGTTCGTTTTTATTGAAAACTACCATGTAGGCCAGCATGTTATGCATGTAGGAAGCTGCATAATACACATACACACACGTATACATATATATATATATATATATAATATATATATATATATATATATTATATATATATATATATATATATATACATGTATATATATTTATACATCTATGAATATTGTTGTTGTTATTGTGTCTGTGTATGTAAATTTGTGTATATGGGTGTGATCATATAGAATTCCAAATATATCAAATGTAGCCGAAATAGAATTCTGTGAGTTATATTCCACTTGAGAGAGATACATACATATATACACATATACATTATACATGCATTACATATACATTATATATATTATATATATATATATGTATATGTATATATATGTGTGTGTGCCTCTATATCTACATAGCATAATGTGTGAATGTCTGTGTGTGTGTGTGTTTGTAAGATTCCCCACACTCTATCTGCAATAAACAAACACACAGGCATACGGCGTGATATACGCACACATTATTTTATTTTATATTATGAATATTCAGTATTCTGCAATCTTTTATTACCTTCTTTTAAATTGTATTTCATTGTCATTGTTCTTTTTTCAGTTCTTTTCGATTACATTGAAAAAATATTTATCTTCTTTTTGTTAAGCTTTAGGTAATTTTATCGTATACACATGCATTTTGACAGGCATTTAATAAACTCTAAGTGAACATCTTACTCCCCACTTTCTCTGTGTATATATATATATATATATATATATATAGAGAGAGAGAGAGAGAGAGAGAGAGAGAAAGAGAGAGAGAATGAGGAATGTATAAGTATATATATTTGCACATTTATATACGCAATATATATATATACAATTACACGCAAGCACACACACATATACATATATGTACTTCTGTGTGTGTGCGTGTGTGTGTGTATGCGTGTGTGTGTACTTATATCCACTTGCAATCATGCAATTTCATTCAATATAATTTCGTAATATTTTGGTTTGCAAATCTTTCTCAGCAAAACTTCACTCGCATATTTGTTTGCACTATAGCCAAAAACATACGCGCGCGCACATGCACATACACACACACACGCACACACGCAAACACACATACACACATATACACACACACGTGCGTTTGTATGTGTGTGTTTGTGAGGTTAGCTCGTGAGCACAAGCTATGCACTACTGGTTTTTGAAATGTAATATTTTTTTGTTAACATGTCTTCCTTTTAACAAGGACAACGCAACGACAATAAAATAATGATTGTGATTATGCTGGTGTTGATAGTGGCGATGGTGGTGGTGGTGGTGGTGGTTCTTATACTGCTTCTGCTGGAGATGGTGCAGTTTGCCCTCCGTGCCAAGGTAACAACGTCGACTGAAATCAAGTGACATTCATATTGCTGGTGATGTTACCTTTGACAATCTTGTCAGCGATGACTTCAATTCTGAACTGCATGGTGTCATCGATGATGCATGAGTAGATGATCTTCGTCATCGTCATTAAATCGATGCACCCTATCATCACTATAATGACAAACGCATGGTTATAAAAACGTATTCCTCAACACGAATTTTAAGGTACGCACACAGACTACGCAGAACCTTCCAAATTAGACACCCATATCGAAGCGTTGCTTAAGCCTGATAAGATTACCTATGAAGAAAACCAACCAATATCAGTGTAAGTATTCTCAACAAATACTTTCCACTTAACTAGAATGAATGACAACTGAGAATAACGAGACTACGACATAAAGAAGTATAACTAAAATGCATTCCCATCATCAGCTGTGAACCTGATATCACTTTGGTTTCGACATTTGAGCAGTACCATTCAGTTTGGTGGTTTGAACAACGTTAAGAACATAGATGTGCCCTGGGAATCAATAGTAGTCAGCAGGAGCAAAACATTAGCATAGAATGTTCATTACGCCTGCTTGATATTACGAGTAACAGCACCAAAATAAAGAATTAGTATTAACGCATAGTTACAAAACAGTACCTATACAACAAAGGACATTGTGGTCCCGAAAATTTCAGTACGAAGGAATAAGCGAATCGAACATATTAAGGGAAAAGACTAGTCAATCTCTGATATTCGACGCGAACACATCAACCCAAGGAACCGCAAACGAAGAACTACAAACAGACAGGCCATACAACAGACACAGACTACTAGATACATTGTTTATTAATTTATATCACATCACACACATGATACAACATCAAAGATGATACAAATAAGAACTAGTGGAACAATATATCGTATAATCCAAAGTCCTTGAACAACGTAGAAAGAAAATTAACGTCTATAAATTATGTCCAGTATTATACATTAAAATAATCGAATAAATTATTAATTAAAATAAAAAAAATAAAAATAAATAAAATATATAAATGAATAAAATTGGAATTAAAATTCAATTTAATTAAATTTTTAAAATACAAGAAAACTATAAAGACAAGGTAAAACCACCGAAATAAAACGAATGTGTGTGTATGTATGTAATTGGCTGGATTTAAAGCGGCATTCTAATGAAACTATATTGTTGAAATTCAGGCCAGTGATTGGCTTGCGTGGACACAATTTACCTAAGTTATTTATGCGACTTTATATAATCATCTACATACTTTATAATCCCTTTGTGCAACTTCAAACTTTTAACGCCAGTAGTAATAAGAGCAACAACAATTTAGCTACGTATGTGATCTTGCTTCTGTTCTTATCTGATAATATTTCATTTTTTCTCCACATTTTTAACATCATTGTACGAGTTTCTATTGTATGAATGAATAGGACCTCGTGGCAATAATAATGAAGAGTTTATTCATATTCATATTATTTATTATTATTATTATTATTATTATTATTATATTATTATTATTATCATTATTATTATTGTTATTATTATCATTATTATTATTATTGTTATTATTAGTGTTATTATTATTATTATATTATTATTATTATTATTATTATATTATTATTATTATTATTACTATCGTTGTTGTTGTTGTTGTTGTTGGTGGTGGTGGTGGTTGTGGTGGTGGTGGTGGTAGTGTTTGTGCTATTATTTTTATTGACAAATGTAATTTCATCGTTACATAATGCCATAATATCAAAATCATAACAGAACGAAGACGGTTGTACAATACCAACGGCATCTTACCAAATAATGCTAGCGAATCGAGCAACAACGACTACAACTCTGATAGCAATAATAATTACATGAATACGTTCACAATAACAACACTAGCGTAACAATAACAACCACGTCGACAATAATAATAACACTTAGAACAATAACAATTACAATATCAATAGCATCATAACAATAACGGCATAACAAGATCAACAACAACAATAAGGCTAAATAAAATTATTGTTCTATAATGATAAAAATAATATAATGAAGAAGAAAAGAGAAAGAAAAAAGAAAAAGAAGATGAAGATGATGATAATGGTGGTGGTGGTGGTGGTGGTGGTGATGATGAAGATGATGATGGTGATGATGAAGATGATGATGATGAAGATGATGAAGATGATGATGGTGATGATGATAATGATGATGATGATAATGATGATGTTGGTGATGATGATGATGGTGGTGGTGGTGGTGGTGGTGAGGATGATGATGATGATGATGATGATGATGACGATGACGACGACGACGATGATGATTGAAGATGTAGAAGAATTTGAAACAGAATTGGTAGCAGAATAACATCAATAATAACTCAAGGTGGGGGAGGACGCAAGAAATATGCACAGAGGTGGTAGTAATAGTAGTAGTAGTAGTAGTAGTAGTAGTAGTAGTAGTAGTAGTAGTAGTAGTAGTAGTAGTAGTAGTAGTAGTAACAACAACAACAACAACAACAGCAACAACGACAATAGTAAAACCAACAATAAAAATTCGAGGGGTGTTGGCATGCAACAAACAGAATGAAGTATTAAATCTCTTCGTTGAGTCTTTCTTATTTGATCCGATGTTTTGTTCTCTTACTTTTTTTTACGTTTTGTGAGTATTTTATTTAATTATATTGTGTGGCCTTGTTTTTGTTTTTGTATTTCTTGTATGCTTCTTCAAATTTTTATTTATTTGTTCTTTTATTCTTTTAAGTAGACATTAGAATCTTTCAATTTGTAAGCTTAATTCTAGTGGCTCTTAGATATAGGTGGGTGACTCATACAATTTATCTCGCCTCATGCTTTGCTAAATATCACAGCCATCTCTCAACAGGAAATTAAACAAAATGAAAAATAAGAAGAAAACATAGGTGTATATGTGTATATGCGTATATAAGTGTTTTTGTGCATGCGTGAATCTGCGTGTGTACTAAAATATAAACGCATATATACACACAAAAACCATGTCTCTCTCTATATAAATATATATATGTTGTATATATATATATATATATATATATATATATATATATAATATATATATATATATATATATATATACAACATACACACATACACACACACAGAGATATACAATATATAAACATATATAATAGTGCGTGTAAGATCAAAATGAACCTAAAAACAAATGAGAAAGGTGAAAAAGAATGAAAAGCGAAAATATAAAAAAATTAACCGTGTGAGACAAAAATGAGTAAACTGAAAATAATGAAACCATTTACAACAACACCACCAACAACAACAACGTCAACAATAAGAACAACAATAACAGCACCTACATCAACAACAACAAAATACTAATGGCAATAATCTTTAAAAAAAGCCGCTGACATGAAGGCTATATATAATATAATATAAAAACAAAGGACAGGCAGATAACCTAATTCTGTATAAAGTGATAGTTTCTAGAAGTTCATTAGATTTTAACTCATCCCTGCGTGTCCTAAAGACGACCAACAAACAACAAAAAGCAACAATAGCAACAACAACAGCAATAACAATAAGTGAAAACAAAAAGAGCAGCGACAAAAAGGAAAACAATTAATAAATGTGATTTTTCTTTGCCACAAGGTCACCGATGGAAAGGACTTGGAAAGACGGAAAGGAGAGACACAAATATTTGGGCGTGGGGTGTTACATCGTGTTGTGAAACAAGGAGAATAAAAAAAATGGTAGAAGATGAAGAAGAGCAATTTTAACGACTATATTAACAACAAGAACAATAACAACAGCAATGATAATGATAATAATGAAGTTAAAAAGTATAATAATGAATAATGACTTTTAAAATGGCGACATCAAAACCATTTTCGGGATTCTAATAAAACAATGATTTTACTTTTGGGGCCACGATACATGTTATTTAGATATTTATTTGATTAAACAATGTTCTTCTATTGTATCGTATTCAGCTTTCTTTTGCCCCTTGGTGCGTATTGAATAGTGGTGTGGTATTGTGTAGTGTTGTTGTAGTGAATAATGATACGGTGGCGAAGGTGTGTTACCACGATGCGGGATGTTGTTTGTTCGATTTCTTGTTTATATAAAGTCATCCGACTTTTTTTTTAGACAAATATCCATTCTAGTATTCTGCTTTTGTATTTGCTTTCCAAGTGTGGATGTGAAATCAAGTTTTGAAACATATATTTGCAATTGAGAGGATAATTTTGCAAATAAAGCTTCTCTTCAAGAAGCTTCTCCTGTGATCATTTTTTTGCGTGAACTAGTTAGCTAATTAACCAATCAACTAATCGAATAATCAATAATTTGGCCTGAGATTTGACCAGCAAACTAATTGATTTGTCAGCTTCCTTGCATGGTAATTTGGAACCTAATTTATAACTTGATCTCGTCTGTTCGACAAGAGGTATTACCCATAATATTTGCGAGATTTTTCTCGTACTTTTATATTTAATGCAGCTGATCCTGAGTTTAAGAAGTTAAGGCTCAGAGTATGCAGTAAAAAGGCAGGGCGAGGAAAACATTATCGGATATTTGATTCCAAACCCAGCATGTGTCTTTAAGGACAATGATATTTCATAGTGCCAAATCGACGGCTCGAAAAACTAGTTACATCGAGTTTCTGCAAGACAATATATTTCAAATATAGAATACACACAAAACTACGTGTCTGTGAAAATCATGTGATTTAGTTAAACTTGATCATTTCCCGTCCCTTTTATTTAAAGTTGCAGAAACAGTTTGCCGCCAAACTATATTGTCATGAAAAATTCTATCCCTCTAAGATTATCGTTGCTTAGCCTCTGATTGATTCTGATCGAACTGCCAAGAACATTGAAACCAGATTACATTCGTTCGCGGGGGTCAGTAATTAAGTGTATATCATTTAATATGTGTGTGTGTTTCATGCAAGACGAGAAAACACGTAAAGCTTAGGATAGGAATGTTCTTGAGAATATAGGCGCAGGAGTGGCTGTGTGGTAAGTAGCTTGCTTACTAATCACATGGTTCCGGGTTCAGACCCACTGCGTGGCACCTTGGGCAAGTGTCTTCTACTATAGCCTCGGGCCGACCAAAGCCTTGTGGGTGGATTTGGTAGACGGAAACTGAAAGAAGCCTATCGTATATATGTATATGTATATATATATATATATATATATATATATATATGTATATGTGTGTGTGTGAGTGTGTGTGTGTTTGTGTGTCTGTGTTTGAACCCCCAACATTGCTTGACAGCCGATGCTGGTGTGTTTACGTCCCCGTAACTTAGTAGTTCGGCAGAAGAGACCGATAGAATAGGTACGAGGCTTACAAAGAATAAGTCCTGGGGTCGATTTGCTCGACTAAAGGCGGTGCTCCAGCTTGGCCGCAGTCAAATGACTGAAACAAGTAAAAGAATAAAAGAAGAAAAGAAGAGGTCACTACTGCATTTCCCCTGTTCAGAAATCGCTGACATTCCGTATCACTTTTCTACATGGAGTCTCTGAGTAAATCTCTCTTTGCTGCCAAGTAACCATTGCAACCAGTAGCTACATTTTCTGACTCTCTGTACACATCCATTAAGTTACATCTTTTCCTAAATCCTAGCAATGGTCACTTTTAGCAACAATTCAGACAAGTATCCTTTTCTTTTTTGCTCTAGGCACAAGACCCAGAATATTGGGGGAGAGGGCCAGTCGATTAGATCGACACCAGTACGTAACTAGTACCTAATTTACCGACCCCCAAAGGATACAAGGCAAAGTCGACACATATGTTTGGAAGATATATCTTTTAGGATGACATACATTTCATCGATTGTCATAGAAAGAAAGTGATAAGATATTTTATTTATTATTCATAAAAAAATTGGAGTTTGTTCAGAATCTATGTATATAATCATTATTACGGAAAGCAAAAAGTTGCTTCTCAATAGTTTGTGCGCTTAAATAGAGAGATATTCGAACACATACTGCGACCACTGAGAGAATTTATGATCTGAGCGTAAACTGAACAGTAAAATAACCCGTGGTTATTATTGATCTTAATGCTTCACAGTAGTGGCTGTGTGGTAAGTAGCTTGCTAAACAACTACATGGATCCGGGTTCAGTTCCATTGCGTGGCACCTTGGGCGAGTGTCTTCTACTATAGCCCCGGGCCGACCAATGCCTTGTGAGTGGATTTGGTAGACGGAAACTGAAAGAAGCCTGTCGTATATATGTATATATATATATATATATATATATATATATATATATATATATATATATATATATATATGTGTGTGTGTTTGTGTGTCTGTGTTTTTCACCCTAGCATTGCTTGACAACCGATGCTGGTGTGTTTACGTCCCCGTCACTTAGCGGTTCGGCAAAAGAGACCGATAGAATAAGTACTGGGCTTACAAAGAATAAGTCTCGGGGTCGATTTGCTCGACTAAAAGGCGGTGCTCCAGCATGGCCGCAGTCAAATGACTGAAACAAGTAAAAGAGTAAAAGAGTAAAGAGTGTAACACAGAATCTGCAGAAACCTATGACTAAGGGCGTTTCAGCCATAACCAAGCATGTTTACCCCAACTATTCCCGCATATGTCCCCCTTTGTTTGCTTCAGATGGTGAGAGCGTTCGAGTGGTAGAGAGATACATCACCTATTTCTAGCATGCCATGAGACCGTAAAGAGGCACCTTCCTTGGAATCTTGCCTATCACACGGATACATATAAATGCATGTATATCTATATACGTACGTACGCATGAATATATGTATGTATGTATGTATGTTTGTATGTATATATGTATGTATGTATGTATGTATGTATGTATGTATGTATGTATGTATGTATGTATGTATGTGCTCAAAGGTATATGTATATAACAGCAGTGATGCTATCTATATTTAATCTAACATTGTATGGAAATCATATACTTTGTAAAAATCATAAAATGTGTTCAAAGCATAGTAAATAGTCATATAGAAATTATATTCCAGTAAATATTTTACGATATTGATCGTAACTAAATGCAATAATGCATTTAGAACAGAGTTCTATTGTTACTGCCACTTTAACAGCCATTTAAAAAATAATCAATAAAATACACATAAACGCATACACAAACACATGCACATACACACACATGTCTGTTTATATATATATATACATATGTATATATATATATATATATATATATATGTATGTATATATATATATATATATTATATATATATATATATATATATGCATACATATATATATATGTACGGATGCATGTGTCTACAAGAAGATACCCAATATGGCACCAATAATATAATTTAAAACAACGGACACAACAATCACGATGATATCAACGAGACAAAAAAAAGCAAATGAAAAAAAATGCTGCAAAATAACTTCCTGAAACTTGAGATCAAATTAACCTGTTGGGCTTTTATATCAATTTTGATCTGCCCCCCCCCCCCTCTACTCTTATGTTCATATCCTCCCTACGTCGCCCTTCGTTTCTTCATTGCCTCAAGCATCTAGAAGCTTCTGAAACCTTTCATCCTACAGATATTATCAAATAAACACATACATGTCAATCAATAAATTCATCAAGCGAAACAGTAACCACACAATTTGCCTCCAGAACACAAGCATCCACGCACGCACGCACATATGATGTCTCTCTCACTCTTTCTCTCTCTCACGCGTATACACAATCATACACTCACACGCACATGCATACATACATGCATACGCCCGCGCACGCACAGACAAAGAGGCATAAACACACAGACTCAGAGAAACACAGGATCACACACATACGTATTAATAATAACGTGCTTTGGGATATTCATTATGTGTGTGTGTTTGTGTGTGCGTGCGTGCGTGCGTGCCTGTGTGCGTGTGTGCGTGTGTGCGTGTGTGTGAGTGTGAATGTAAATGTGTATCTACACATGCGAAAAAGTTTTAAATGCATACACTGATACACACACGAACTACACACACACAGACACACACACACATATATATATATATATACATATAAACACACACACACACACAAACACGACGCTCATTAAGCGGGTCCAGAGTACAAAGAGCAAACTGAAAAATACAAACACATATTCGAACGGGCGCAGGCACACACACACACACACAAACACGCACACAGACACACACAAACACACACACACGCACAAATGCACGGTCAACACACACACATACACACATTTATACACACACAGGCACACGCATAGAATACACAGTGAATGTTTAACACACAATAGAAGCAGACAGAGAAACACGCCCAAGCAAACATACAATACAAGGAGAACATAAACACAAACACAACCTCATGTAGACACACACACACACACACACACACACACACACACACATATATATATATACACACGCGTGCGCGCATGTATTAATAATTCTTGAAAGCTTGTTGAAATTCACAAAAGATTTACACAGTGAATTGTTTCTATTTATTTTCCACTTGAAATATGACTGATAAATTTGTCTGCCGCACTGCATCTGTTGATTCCTGTTAGATTTTATTGGATATTACTTTGCAAATACACACACACACACACACACAAACACACACACGCACATGCACCCACCTACACATACACACACACACACACACACGCACATCTGCATATGAAAACATTTGGAAACATAAATATGTATACGTGTAGGTGTGCGTAAATGTGAATGTTTGGATAATGTATGTATGTATGTATGTATGTATGTATGTATGTATATGTGTATATATATATGTGTGTTACTTTTAACACTCATACACACACGCACATAGATACATACATACATACATACATACATACACATATATATAAATGCATGCATATATAAGCACACACGTATATACGTATATGTATATATATTTGTTAACGCATGTATTCATACCTATATGCGAATATTCATTATCTATGAATGTGTGTAGATGATAGATAGATTGATAGATAGGTACATAGATAAATAGATAGATATATAGATAGATAGATAGATACATACATACATAGATTGATAGATAGATAGATAGATAGATAGATAGATAGATAGATAGATAGATAGATAGATAGGATAGATAGATAGATAGATAGATAGATAGATAGATAGATAGATAGATAGATAGATAGATAGATAGATAGAAAGATTGACTGATAGATTGATCGAAATAGAGACAAGCAGAGCGGGAGGGAAAGACAAAGACATGCTTATTGCATTATATTACGTAAGATTTTATGAAATCGATCGGTCTGTTTAGTTTATCTCTGTTATATTTTACAATTTTACTGCATGCAATGTCCCAAACGATGAGTGAACCACCTCCACTGACATCATAACCTAGCAACTAAAATATCAATAATACCAATAACGGTAAGAGAAACACTATCAAGAACACAATAGGGACTCTCCAAACATTTTTTATGAAGTCAACGGCAATAATTAAACTACTATTATCATCGTCATCATCGTCACCATCATTATCATCATCATCACCATCAACATCGACACTGTCGCCACCACCACCACCACCATCATCATCATCATCATCATTATCAAAATCATCACCATCATCATTTTCATCGTCATCACCACCACCGTCATCATCACCATCATCATTATCATCAAATTCATCACCATCAACATTGACACTATCACCACCACCACCACCGTCACCACCATCATCATCATTATCATCATCACCAACACCATCATCATTATCGTCATCATCATCACCATCAAGATCGACACCATCGCCACCACCACGACTACCACCACCGCCGCTATGACCATCATCATCATCAACATCATAATTGACAGCAGCACCATCATCATCATCATAATTGACAGCAGCACCAGCATCAGCACTACTAAACACCACGCCACCACCAACACTACCACCACATCCACAACCACAACCACCACCACCATCATCGTCATCATCATCGTCATCATCATCATCATAATTGACAGCAGCACCATCATCATCATCATCACCACCACCATCATCACAATCATCATTATCAAAATCATCACCATCATCATTATCATCATCACCACCACCATCATCATTTTCGTCATCATCATCACCATCAAGATCGACACCATCGCCACCACCACCACCACCGCCACGACCATCATCATCATCACCACCACCATCATCACAATCATCATTATCAAAATCATCACCATCATCATCATCATCGTCATCATCATAATTGACAGCAGCACCAGCATCAGCACTACTAAACACCACGCCACCACCAACACTACCACCACATCCACAACCACAACCACCACCACCATCATCATCAGCACATTTACCACTGCCACCACTGCTATCTAACATGATAACGACTAAGCAAATGATGTTGTAGCTTAAAATACAATTACAACTTCATCATCAATCACGGTCAACATCAATACCACCATCATCACAACCATCACCATCATCATCAAAACCATCGTCATTATCTTCGTCGTCGTCGTCATCATCATCGTCATCATCATCATCATCGTTATCATCTTTATCATCATTCGCACCATGATCGACATCATAATCATTCGCTAATAACAATGCAATCAACACTGTACGTCGCATACAAAAAAAAATAAAACTGTTGGTACCTCGTTTAATGTACGGTACATATACGTACGTTCATGCGCATACACGCATATTCTGATATATATCACCACCACCATCATCACCACCACCACCATTATCATCATCACCATCGTCGTCATCATCATCATCATCATCATCATCAACACCGCTACCACCTCCTCCACCAACACCACCACCACCATCATCATCGTCAGCACCAGCACCACTGCCACTATCATCATCATCATCACTATCACCACCAGTATCATCATCACCATCACCTCCACCACCACCACCACCACCATCATCATCATCATCACCATTATCATCATCACCACCACCACCACATCACCACCACCACCACCATCACCTCTACCACAACCACCACCATCATGATCCTCATCATCATCATCAGCATCAGCATCATTGTTGTCGTCATCATCATCTGATATATATATATATATATGGCGGGGGGTATACACACATACATGTGTATATCCAAATACGCTTTGTACGTATTACATACGTTTGTGTATCAAAGTATTTATTGATATGCAATATGTATGCGCTTTGTTGGTTTTTCGCTTTTATTGTTCCTGCGCTTGAACTTTGTAGAACGTGTCTACGTGTGTGTATTACTACGTTCGTAGATTTACATAATCTCTTTTAAATTATTATTCATGTATGTCTACGAATGTATGTCTATGTATGTATGTATTTATGTATGCGTTATGCATGTACGCCCACCTATTCAGACACATACACACACAGGTATTTAGTTATAAATCTATATAAGAAACACATACCCACACAGACACACACATATATACACACACTCCCACATGCACATGGAGGAACAGAAAGAGGCAGCAACGCTGTATTGATTCTCCATGCAATTAAATATGTAATTTTATTCGCAGTTTGAATTTACAGATGAAACAGCCCTGTTGGGCAGGTAGGATGTCTCCACTCACATCTCCCCCGTCTCCCAGGTACCATTATAAAGTGGCCAGTGTATTTCAAGAGAGGAAACAGCATTCTGTAGACAAAGGATACTTAACTCATGCAATTTAACGAATAAGTTTATGCAAGTACATTGG
>NC_043005.1:107094828-107102328 GCF_006345805.1 Octopus sinensis | reverse complement strand
CCAGTTACGCACTGGGGTCGAAGTAATCGACTTAATCGGTTTGTCTGTCCTTGTTTGGCCCCTCTGTGTTTAGCCCCTTGTGGGTAGTACAGAAATAGGTCTTTCGTCTGCGATTACGTCCTGAGTTCAAATTCCGCCGAGGTCGACTTTGCCTTTCATCCTTTCGAAGTCGATTAAATAAGTACCAGTTACGCAGTTACATCGACCCCAGTGCGTAACTGGTACTTATTTAATCGACCCCGAAAGGATGAAAGGCAAAGTCGACCTCGGCGGAATTTGAACTCAGAACGTAACGGCAGACGAAATACCTCTAAGCATTTCGCCCGGTGTGCTAACGATTCTGCCAGCTCACCGCCTTCCACTAACATTACCGCCACCTCCAACGCCACCACCATTTACAACAGCACCACCAGCTCCAACACACCAACAGCAATAACACTTCTATCACAACAAACACCAACTGCAGCAATAAAATCACCATTGTCACTATCATCATTACTACCACCATTACCACGTTCGCCATTAGCCTGCCCTTGTTTAAGATTTTCGATTAATATTTAATTACAACGCGTTGTTGATTTCCTAGAGACTGCATGATAGGTATTTTATAGGTAACTTAGCGTGAGTTAGACTGATTGAAATGCATTTAAATATTAGAGGGAATATGAGAGAGAGATTGGTATGTAAACACATTACCTTGTGTTTGATTTGTAATGAAAGGGAGAACTTTTGTGGGCCGTTTCATACTGTGTTAAGTGCATCTAAGAGAAATACCTAGCGTACTTCCACAATCAATAGGGTATAAGAAGACTCAGCTCTTATATAAAGCAGTCGTAAATAATTTTGATATCAGTGGATGTGAATTTATTTAAAGTTGTTTTCGAAAAGCGCCTAAGGGAAGGATCCGACATTGCAATGAGTATCAAAACTCCTGAAAATCATAGACCGGTAAGACACTCGTCCCGGAGACTTTGAGGAGTGATGGATACTGATATTTTAACATTATTGGGGCCTATGACGTTCAGGTGTTTCAACACCCAGTGCAATGAGGGAGTTTTCTTTCAGGCACTTTTCGCAGCGGACTGGTAAACAAACGAATCATTTACATAAATCTGTTCGGTCTATATAATGTATGTATGTATGTATGTATGTATGTATGTATGTATGTATGTATGTATGTATGTATGTATGTATGTATGTATGTATGTTGCTAAATCCAGACTGTCAGTATATATATTTACCAAATAAATTTACGGCTGAATAAACGAAATGCTAATGTGAAAATACCAAAATAACGCAGGCAGCTAAACGCAATATATAACTTAGCCACAAATTTATATGGTAAATAGATATATTGACAGTCTGAATTTACCGCAGCCATTTGACGATAGAGTAATCACTGCTGACGAGTCAGCAATTTACACGCGAAACTAATCCAGTTCAGTGATTTAACTTCGTTTATAGAGCGGTTATCTACCCTGTCAGTGTATAAAAATGTTCTTCCTTGCACTTCTAAGGGTTTAAACTCGCATTCCTAGCAATGTAGGCGCTGCTCAGCACCCTCAATCACAATTATTGACGACTGACTTTTCCTATTTGGTTATATATTGAGCTTCGCTGCCTACGTTAAATATATATATATATATACTTATTACGGAGATGTGCTTGCATAGCAAGTGACCTGAGCAGAAATCGTGCGTTGAAAGAAAAGCAATTGCAGCGTTGAAGGTGTTTATAAGCCATTTAAGAAATACACAAAAACTGTTAGATTCACTTCAACATTTAAATTTGATTTAGCAAAATATTTTCGTCGCTTTGAGACAGTGACCTATTCACTGACAAAATTCCATGCTACATCTTGTATATATACTCTTTGATGTGGTATACACCTCTTATATTTTAAGAAAAATTAGGTTCTTAGGATAGGATTAAAACTATTTATTGAGCGCTTTATTCCCTATGAGGGACTCATCATGAATATATTTTTATAGGAAATTCATGCTTCATCAATGAATGTAATTTAGATGAATAATTCTGGAGATGAATGTTGTATCCATGCGATTAGAAAAGAGGTTATGGTTGAGGTAACATCGATATTCTTCACCGTGCTTGTGAAACTTTTGTATCTTTGCCGTAAGGCTTCATTTCCACACACGTCAGCTGAATTCAATTTGTCCCCAGTCGAAAGACACCTGTTGTTATGTCCTGTTATTATTTTTATTGTATTTATATATTTGTGTAACATCGTCTGTTTTTCCGTCCTTATTTTTGTATACATTCGATGCTTTCTTCGAAGGAATTTAAAACTCGTAGCTTAGTTTTTCCTTGGGGCTGGCCAGATTGGAGTAATCTCAAGATTAATCAGCCGAAATTGCGAGGATGATCCACGTTCTTGACTGAGGATAGAAAGCTTCGAATGATCCGTCCTTGTTTTTTTGTATCATCTATCTGGATGTTCTCTTGTCCCTTTTTGTATCACCTAGTTGTCCGGATGTTTTGCATTCCTGTCCCATTTTGTATTTTATGTATATATTTGTACTTATATATATATGTATGTATATATATATATATATATATATATATATATATATATATATATATATGCGTGTGGTGAATTCTTGGGAGGCTTGGTTAAGGGAAAAAAATAAAGAAAGAAAGAAAGAAGAAAGAAGGGAAGAAAGAAAGAAAGAAGCAATCACACAAGGCAAGAAAGATAGAAAAGAAAAGGAAGTAGGAAAGAAAGAAAGAATGAATTAATCGGGTGGTTTTCTGGGATGATTGAAATTGATGGCAAGTCAAAAGGGTCAATTTTTTTATCAATTGCAATGAATTTATTTTAGTCATTGAATGACTAATAGTATTTTTGGTCAGTTGTTATGTTACCCAGCTGTAGAAAATGGATTCTATCAATTTGATTTGCCAGTTATTTTTTTTTCAGCTAGTGTTTGTGTATGTATGTGTGTTTAAGCGTATGTGTGTGTTTAAGCGCACGTGTGTGAGAGAGTGTATGTGTGTGTTGGTTGCTTAAGTGAATGTTTCCGAATATTTAAGTTACAGTAATGAGAATATGTACATATATATAACAGTGTATCACTGTATCGAACAGACTACCAGATGTTGTTATACATCGCTGGTCACAATGCACTTCCAATTCTTCTTGATTGTGCCGTTCTTTTCCATTTGGCACAAATCGTTTAACTAAAACATCGTTGTAGGGACTTTGTAGTCAGTGAAACTGAAAATGCCCTGAAGCTGATAGAAGCAGAAAAGGCTTCAGGAAAAGATGACGTAACACTATAGTTGAGGAGCTGTGAAAAAAAACCTCGTTCTACCCTCCAGTATTTACCTGAAGAACAGTAACATGTCTTCGTTGTGGAAAGTATTGAATATCATTTTGCTTCAGGAGGAGGGTTATAAAAAGAGATTTTAGACACTATCGACCCACATGTCTTTTTTCTCACCTCTTTGAACTGTTTACAAAACCCGAAGTCAACGTACTATTGAACTGTCTCGATTACCAGCGGCCCAGTTAGCAAGCAGGTTTACGCAAGAACTACAGAACTATTGATCATATATTCACTTTAAACAGGCTAATGAATGAGCTAAACAGCACATGCTGCCTCAGTGCATCGCTTTCGTTAAGAATAAAAAGGCCCTCGAGAGAATCGAGATAAAAACAGGATTGAAATCTCTTGAAATTCAAGGTGTCAAAGTCCAAATACAACAAACTGTACTGAGATGAGAACTATGGGTTCATCGCCGATACAGTTCTGTCATTACCAGTGAGAAGGGCTTCAGTCAAAGAGATGCCATCGCTCCAAAGCTCTTCACCGCATGTCTAGAAATGGTCATCAGAGATAATGACTGGATAGGTGGAGTAAACACCACCGGCGGGCAGCTAACACACCTCCGGTTCGTAGATGGGTCGTTACTCACTACCAAAACAACAGACCCGCTGCAAACGATGCTGACAGAGGCTGACACCCATTGTTCAGCATCAAGCTTTATAATGCAACGCATGAAGACAAGATATATACGGTCCAAAAAACTAACACGAGACCGAATCGAGATGCTAAGCAATGAAATCGAGACAGTAAAGGGAATATATTCACAGAGACATACAGAAATAGCGAAGATAATAAGGGCAGGGTGGAAGGCGTTTACCGCGATAAAGGATGTATTCAAAGCAAAGCTGAAAAAAATACACGACAGACACATCCGTTACACCGTCCTGTCAACCCTTTTTGTGCAATTGAGATTCGAGCCACTTAGAAGAGGGCGGAACATTGACAGTCTACGACGCAAATTCCCTGTATGGATCCATGCTAGGAATATCGTTACGAGAGCATATACGAAGTGAGATAATTTGAGATTGGATCAGCATGAACGATGTCATGGACGAGTACCTAAGGTAGACCGGACGTATCGCAGCCTTTCAGAGAGAAAAAGTGAACCCGTGCAGTAATATATGAGTGTGTGTGTGTGCTTATATATATATATATATATATATATATATATATATATATATATATATATATACATATATATATATAGAAGAGTAGATAGATAGATAGCTAGATATACATACATATTGCTACCATTTGGGTATCTTTAACCTTTATTTCTTACTTTTTCCTATCCCCGTAATTCTTTCAGGCTCTCTTTCCATCCCTCTTTCCCTCACACACACTCTCTTTCTCTTCTCTCTCTCTCTCTCTCACACACACTCTCTCTCTTTTCCCTACTTTTACTCTTTCAGTCACTATGCCATTCTTTAATAAAAGTGTTCCCATCCTCGTCTCACCACCAACATACAATTCTCGCCTTCGATAAACAGCAACACAACGTATAACGGAAGCAGTTTGCTTTTGAGATTAACTTTGGTCATCTACTTGCATAGCACGAAACAATTACAACAACTACTACTTTTACTACTAATGCTACTCTCAATAATAATGATGATGATGATGATGATGATGATGATGATGATGATGATAATAAATAATATAATAATAATATAATAATAATAATAAAATAACAATAACAACAACAACAATATATATAATAATAATATCATAATAATAATAATAATAATGATCAAATGAAATGAAAATCAAATCAAGGAACAACAAAACCAGAAAACTACAGACAATAACCTGCCTCCCTACTATGTTCAAGGCATTTACTGCAGTGATATCACAAGGCTGAACAAGCACCTGACGAAAACAAACTGTTCCCAGAAGAGCAGAAAGGATGCCGCAAAGGCTCATATGGCTGTAAAGATCAACTAATGATTAATAAAGCCGTAACTGAAGACAGCCACAGAAAGAAGAAAGGCCTCAGTATGGCCTGGATCGACTACAAAAAGGCGTTTGATAGCATCCCCCACACATGGATCCTCGAAACACTAGCCATTAACAAAGTAGCACCAACAATCATAAAATTCATAGAGCACTCTATGAATAAATGGCAAACAGTCCTACACCTCCAAACAAAAAGGGACTCATGAAAACCAAAGACATCCCCATTAGAAGAGGAATATTCCAGGGAGACACGCTCTCTCCACTCCTTTTCTGCTTGGCACTGTCACCTCTATCTGATATGCTAAATAGAACTGGATGCGGATATAAATGTTACGGCAAAATGATCAGCCACCTTTTATATATGGATGACCTAAAACTATACGCTGCAATGACAACAGCTGGAAACACTATTAAAGACAGTTCATGGATTTACCAAAGAAATAGATATGAAATTTGGATTAGAAAAATGCGCCAAAGTAACCATGAAAAGAGGAAAACTAGTTAAAAGTAACAACATCACACTAGATAAAACCAATGAAATAAAAGAATTAGACCAAAGCCAAACTACAAATACTTAGGAATCCATGAACTAGATAAGACACAACACACACAAATGAAAGAGAAAATAAAAAAGAATATTATAGACGAGTTAGATCAATACTAAAAACAGAGCTCAATGCGAAAAACAAGATAATGGTATTAACATTTTAGCTGTCCCAGTTATAAGTTACAGCTACGATATCCTTAACTGGACACGAAATGAACTGTCCAAAATAGATAGGAAAACAAGAAAAATACTGACAAGATCTAGGATGCATCACCCAAAATCTGACATAGAAAGACTGTATATACAACGTATAGAAGGTGGTAGAGGCCTTATACAGCTGGAAAACTACTATAAAATAACCACCATAGGACTGCAAAAATACCTACTTCAGAAGGAAGGAAAACTGATCCAGATAGCAGCAAAACACGAGCAAAACAAAAAAACTGTTCTCAGTATTTAAGGAAGCTGACAAATACAAACAAGAAATCATACCACCTAATAAAACAAAGAAGAAGAAGAAGATGATGAAGAAACAACAAAAGCTATAAAACAAATGAAATCCAAACTAAAAATAGAACAGCAACGAGCCATGATAAAACGATGGCAAGAAAAGCCCCTTCTTGGTAAATACTGCACTAAACTAAACGCAAAAGAAATAGACAAAGAAAAATCCCAGCAATGGTTGAGAAGCTCAGGACTCAAAGCAGAAACAGAGGGATTTTTAATTGCAGCACAAGACCAAGCCTCCCCACCAGAAATTACCAAAACCATCTAATGAAAAGAAATATTACAAGTAACTGCAGAATATGTGGAGATGGACAAGAAACAATAAATCATATTATCTCTAGCTGCCCAGTCCTGGCTAAGAAGGAATATATTCACAGACATGACAGAGTTGGAACCTACATACATTGGAAGCTATGCCAACATTATGGAATAACAACAGAAAAAGATGGTATAGGCACACACCAGAAAAGGTCACAGAAAACGAGAAAGCACCATACTCTGGGATATGCCGATACACACAGATAGAGAGATTAAGGCCAACAGACCAGATATAGTTGTCAGAGATCATGAAGAAAAAAAATGCTTTCTAATTGATGTATCAATACCGGCAGATGACACGTGTCTCTAAAAGAAATGGAGAAACTCTCAAAATACAAGACCTGGAATAAAGGTAACTAGAATGTGGAACCTGAAAACAGAACAATTCCTATATCATATAGAGGGTGCATTAGGCATGATAAAAAAATATTCAGACAATACATAACAAAAACACCCGGACTTACAAACACATATAACATACAGAAAATTGCACTACTAGGCACTGCACACATCCTACGCAGAACACTTTCCATACAATAACCATCAGAGCATCACAACAAATCACAGCACATACCCAAGGCACACAGAGCTGCGCTCGGTAGTGAAGTGAAAGCACGCTATAAAAATAAAACTACTGAATAATAATAATAATAATAATAATAATAATAATAATAATAATAATAATAATAATAATAAGAAGAAGAAGAAGAAGAAGAAGAAAAAGAAGAAGAAGAGGAAGAAGAAGAAGAAGAAGAAGAAGAAGAAGAAATTAAGAACTTCAAACCTCAGTCGACCTTACCATTCATCATTTCGGTTTCGATAAAT
>NC_043005.1:107079828-107084828 GCF_006345805.1 Octopus sinensis | reverse complement strand
GATAGTCTTTGTGTTGCGTATATGATTAAAGTTTACTGATCTGATGGTGCTGTTGTCATTGTTGTTGGTGCTGTGTTGATATTCTGTGTGATGACGTCTGCACTTTTGCTAATTTTATACTGTACTGGCAGTATCGTCTGGCGTTGCTCGGGTTTGTTTCGACCCTTTAGAATTGGAATTTTTTAAAAGTAATAATTTTGCATTATGTAGCTTGTTATTTTCTTTAAGTGAACATTTTTCTGGTTGAAATACACCGAAACCTGGCGACCCAAGAGTAAAAAAATAGGGATTTTCAAAGAAAAAAAAGCACCTTTTTGATGTAAATAATTTTTGGTGTTAACTTGGTCCGATTTGAATTTGTTCTTCTACGGAATGAAGAGCAAGCCTTCTTCTATCATACTCTCAATTTTAGTCAACTTGCACCGCAGGGTCTCGGAGGAGATAGTGTTAGTTGAAGGCTACCAACCCTGCCATACACAGACAACTTCAGCTTTATATATAGAGAGATAATGTTGTGCGATTGCAATCTGGCTACGGTGTCATCGATGGTTCTGCTAATGAAGATACCATGTTACCCTGCGTGGCTTCTATGTATGTTTACGATAGTTTTAACTATGGTCGTGATACGTTATAGAGAGTATCGCATGATTCTGGGGGAGAATGGTTGTGGCAATGTTTGTTTCTTTTTTCTTTAGTAGGGAGATGTTGTTGGAGTGTCATGTGGGATGAGAGAGTTTGATATCTCGCGATGTAAATTTCTCGGCCCGACATCTTGACTTTATCATGTAGAAGGCGCTAGACTGCTAGGTTTGACTTCTTATACTGGTCCCGATTATCACGGCACTTGTTGCTATAGTACGGTGTAAGTTTACGGACTGTTAACTTGAGAGCGATAATTTAAGTTGTTTTCGATGGTGACGATTTGGGGATTAAGCGGGAATTATTGTGACTGTGTTCTCATTTGGTTGAAGATTTGGTGGTAGTTCTACTAATTGTAAAGATTAGTATCGGTGATAGTACCAGTCTAACTATTATTGTAGTGCTGCTGTTATCGCTGATAGCATTGTGGCGTTGCGGTAATGATTGTTGTTGCGTAGCAGCTGGTGTACTGGAATAAAGGTGTTGATTCCCTATGCAATGCTATTGGAGATTGAAGGTGCTGCAGTGGTTGTTGAAAAAGTAGTACAGACGTTGGTGTAGCGACGGCGGTGTTGTAGTAGATGAAATGGTGGAGGTAATGATTTTAGCTTCCCTTTATTATACTATATAATATTGCAGCGTTAGCAATAAAACTCACTATGGTGTCTATGTACACCAAGCTAGAATGTTACAACTGATTTGAAATATTGTGTAAATGAGTATAACGTGTTGTGTATGATAGATTACGAAAACTTCCCTTCCTGTTCCATCCATTCAACATAGCCAGCACCGAATTCCATTAATCAATAATTAATCACAATTTTGTTTTTATTATCATTATATGATTTTATTTCCCGGTCTGAAGTGTTAAGGCGATTCATTCCGGTGAACAGCAAAAAACATCCTGCGTGTTCAGGTATCCAGTACTTACCTATATATTGTTGCTGTCCCTAATTCGAAGGTCGGCTCAAAAGTTCATAACCTGACCAAGATACTCCCAAGGAATGTGACCAAATGAGTTTACTTTTCAACATAGGCCTTTTGTGGTCAACACACAATTCTTCAATCGGAAATGCAGTGCTTCCTGTTGGTCACAAAAATCATCAACAGCAGACATGAGGTCGTTATCACTGCGATACTCTTTCCCTCTCAGGTGTCTTCTGGTGTTGGAGAAGAGATGATCTACTTTGACATAAAATAACAGGTGATGCAATAGTACAAATGTTGGTGGGGTCTGAGTAGGTGCACGTCTTGAGAATGGGAAACGATAAAGTTCGATAAAGAGATTGAGAGTAAGTTGTTCAATGATAATAAGGTCTACCTCATCAACGACAAGGGGCTGCATAACTTTGAGAGTAATGATAATATCATCAGCTCCGATGACTTTTAAGCGAGAGCACATAAGTACTTGGTACATAAGAACGCATGTTAGTGATCTTTGTGGACCAATGAAAGATGAATTTGAATAGAGTGGAGTTGGTTGTTCACGAAGAATTAAACGGATCTGTTAAGGTATACGGTTTTGCAAGATGAGATGAACAAAGGAAGCCATCATGTTTCCAATGATGGCCTTGCAGCAGTTAAAAGTTATCTAGCGTGCACGTTGGGGATTATTTTCTCTGGTGTTGGACGCTGAAATTTTCCTTGGCCTACTACAACACATGAATGATTTGAGAGATGGTGATGAATTTTAATTGTGAGCGAGATCTTAAGGAGCACGCTTAAGCTGATGGTAATGATGCTGTTGATGATGACGAGGAAGAGGTGGAATAAGATAGTGATTACGGTAATGGTAGTGTTGCTGACGGTGGTGGTGATAGTGGTGGTGGTAGCTCTTGTCTATTGAAAAAATCTTTACTTGTGAATTGTGACCAAGACTACATTTTCAATGAGAGAGAAGAGCACATTAGAATCCTTATTTTATTGAGCTTTTTCACTAGAGTCTATCATCTCTCCGCTCCTACATAGTCAGGTATACAATGAAATTGTCAGTGACTAAGCACTAATATTAGCTTCTTTTTCCTTTCGTCGTGTTAAGAGGATAAAAGTCTAACTAGTTGAGATGAGGTATCAGGTGTGTTGTGAGTAAAAGATCGCTCTCACTTCGGGATATTCAGTGCAGATTTTTGGCAGTGTTCACTTTTATATTCTCTTGGGATGTTGAATTTTCAATGAAGGGTTATTGTCGTTCTTGGTGTCTAATCCCTGAACAGTCTTGATCCACCAAGCATATAATCAATGGCATTCCAGTCCTAGTCATCTTATCTTCATGTGTTTCAAGTTTAGTATATCCTGGATTACGTCGATTAGCCTTCCTTCTTAGTTCGGCTGAATTTTGAGAGAATTGTGGCTTCTATTTCAAGTTGGTTCTTCGACTACTCCAAGTTTCTTCGACTCTTTGTTGTTTTGATGTGTTGTTCTGTTAGCAACATCGACAAAAGGGTGTTAACTTGTTGGTGACAGTCAGGTTGAACATATAAAGGGTGTTGTGGAGTTGTTTGTCACACGTCGGCAGTGAGACGTGCGCTGTCACTTTTGATATGGGGATGGGAGACGAAGGTGGTTTTGAAAAAGGGACAGGTGCAGTGTGGATTAACTTGGACAAATAAACATTTGAAACAAAACAAGAGAGGAGACAATCAAAATAAAGATATATGATCCGTATATAAACACACAAACACAGATACAGACACACGTCAATGATTACGCATATATATGTGCTTGTTAGAGTGTGTGTGTCTATGCATATGTATGCATGTACAAACGTATATGAAGGCGCATACACACACACACACATATACCTGTGCACTTTTTACTTGATAATCTTTAACAGTCTGCCCGATATAATGACACATAATGTTGTCTTCCCACTCTGCCCACCCCGTACTAAAACGTGAAGACGGTAACTATGGAAGGGAGGGGAGCAGAGGAGATTACTTATTACCTTAGCTCTGTTGTTGGGTTGGGTATATTTTTAATCGATACCAATTAGCGGAAAGTAATATTAAAGATAGAATATCAAATGTATATAAGTGCGTGTGAGTTTGCATTTGTGTGTGCGTGTGTGTGTATATGTGTATGAGGGGTAAGCGCGTGTTTACATTTCTGTGTATTGGTTGTATTGTATTCGTGTTGGTGCTGCTGTGTAAATGGAAATGTAAGGGAGGAAGCCGATAAAAAAAGAAGAAAAAAACTTATATATAGGATAATTATCGCATGAATATTGAAAAGTAACAAAACTTGGTAATTATTCATTTTATTGATTACAGAAGGATGAAAACCGAAGTGTGGCTTGGCCTGATTTCAACGAAGCTTTGTTCGGTAGAGGTGGGGGAAAATAATGCAAAATAGAAATAAAAATATACACAAGAAAAACTAAATAAAATATACTTAGTTTATTATCGTTACATCTCTAACTATTATAGAGACAACTAGCTTGACTGATAAAGATATGGACTTATATGGCTAAAAGGTTTCGCATTTGGTCTCCTTTAAACCTCAGCTGCATTAATAATTTCTTACGTCTATGATGATGGTTGTTCGTAACCATCATTGATGCGTGGCATGAATCATATCGTAAAACGAGGGTATGATGTTGTAATTGTTGTTTAATCCTGAGTATGTCTGCATCGAGTTGGCCAATGGCTATCTGTCTATTTGTCGCTCAAGAACTACATTGCTTAGTGTGACCTTTCCTCTTTTAAATATTTAGAGTGTACATTTATGACTATTTGACTACAAATTCTATCACTATTTACGATGTTCTTACAGCTTAATGACAAATGTATTTGTGCGTGTGTGTGTGTGGAGAGAGAGAGAGAGAGAGAGAGAGAGAGAGAGAGAGAGAGAGAGAGAGAGAGAGAGCCGTTAGCAAGTTGGACAAGATGTTTAACGGCATTCTGTCCGTCATTACTTTCTGAGTTCAAATGCTGTCGAGGTCGACTTTGCCTTACATCATTTCTGAATCAATAAAATAAGTACAAGTCAAGTATTAAGGTCGATACAATCGACCTTCTCTTCCCCTTAAAAACTGCTGGTCTTGTGCCAAAATATGAAGCTTTTATTTTGTGTGAGTTTTCTTGCAGCGTTCAGACATTTTCATTTAGATTAGAGAAAACTGGGATTCAAATAAATGAAAATAGATTCTCGGTGCTACCTAGCAAACTTATCCTTTAGAGCGGTGACCTCACATTTTAGAGCAGTAGTTTAGCGAGTCGATAAAGCATCGAACTTAAATACTCTGTGTTTATAACTAAATAATTCAACTGACAATGGCAAGTACCACTTTGTAGTAAATAAGTTCGTTGCATGCGGGTGGGGGATAGTCGCTTACGGCGACCCAAAATACTCAACTAGTACTT
>NC_043005.1:107054828-107069828 GCF_006345805.1 Octopus sinensis | reverse complement strand
GGCACCGCCCATAGCGCACAATTCTCGGACCATTTTGGGAGACAACTCAGTAAATTAAGTCGATTCTAGCAGATGTACTTATTTTTTCGGCACTGAGAGCCTTACATGCGTAAGGCACTGGTGTCTTACATGCGTAGCGGACTTGCTACCTGAAGCCTACAGTACCATGCTATCTGTTCTTTTCAGTTATCTAATATTTTTCCTGATTATTCTAGCCGTGTTAATGAGGCAAACCTTTGCAACAGTCCATCTGGGCACTCTATTCCAATTTCTTTTATTTTCCCCTTGATACCTTCTGTTACTGTTCCCAAGGACCCAACAATAGTTGGCATTATCTTCACCTTCTTCATTTTCCATAGCCGGGCTATTTCTTACTTAAAAGAGTTGTATTTATCTATCTTTTTGCCTTTCTTCTTGACCATTTGCGGGTCAAATAGCCATCAAACATCCACTATATAGCATATGTGGTGCACCATGTCCACCACTACTTGATCCAGTCTATTATGATCTAGCACCTGATCTGTTTGGATTGGGAAATCCCAGAGGCTTTTGCTAGTCTCGGACTTCACCACTCTCGGTGGTTTGTGCTCATACAACGTCTTGCGTCTCTCTAGACCCCACTTTTCGCAGTCTCCAATGTATCACTTTTGCAACCTGATTGTGTCGCCGCAACGTGTATGGTTCTGAGCAAGTCTAGGGCATTCGTTCTTGATATAGATGATGGTTTCATACACTCTATTGCAGACCCGATACAGGGCAGACACTTGCTCATTCCTAACATTGACCCTCCAGTTCGTGGCCAAAGCTTGGTATTGAGCTGCCAGTATAGTGATCTCAGTCTCTTTGTTTTAGTGTTCCTGTCATCAGCCAATTCCACATATTTTTCCAGCAACTTCTGTTGTGGCTGCACGGGATTAATTGTATAGTCCCTTCTTGTGTAATTCTTCTTCATGTCCGTTTTTTACTTCTTCCTTTGTTTTCTTTTTAATTTCTCTGCTCTTAATACTCTCTCATTCCTAAATATCACTAGGAAGGTTTCCTCACTTTGGGCTAGGAATCTCGTTATGTTCTAGAGTTCTATACGCACACAGTCTTCCACACTTATCAGTCCTCTTCCTCCATTAACTCTCTTCCTGTATAGGCGATCAGTGTCCACACGTGGATGATGGGCTCCAAGCATAATTAGGAGCTTTCTTGTCATCCTGTCCATATGCTTTATTTTCTCTTCTGTCCACTTCAGTTTTCCAGCGCCATACGGAACGACTGCGACTGCGTGTGAGTTTATTGCCGAAATTACGTTTCTAACATTCAGCTTTGAAGCCAATATTTTTCTCACTCGCCGCAGGTGCTTTCTTTTTGTCTTTTCGTTCATGTCATTGTGTTTGATTCCATCTGCCTCAAGTATTCCCAGGTAATTAAAGCTCAACTGAGGTTGAATTGCTTTCATCATTTCACCTCTTGGCAATCATATGCCTTCTATTCTGAAAAGCTTTCTCCGTCTCATCACCATCGTAGGACATTTTGAGAGTCCAACTCCATCTTAATATCATTGCAGAAAATCCCCACAAACTGGACTAGGCTGTCCAGTTCTGCCTAGGATTTTGGGAATAGCTTCAGGTCGTCCATGAATAGCAAGTGGTTCAGTTTTCCCTTACCTCTTCCCCTTCTTCTTCTTCTTCTTCTTCTTCTTCTTCTTCTTCTTCTTCTTCTTCTTCTTCTTCTTCTTCTTCTTCTTCTTCTTCTTCTTCTTCTTCTTCTTCTTCTTCTTCTTCTTCTTCTTCTTCTTCTTCTTCTCAGTATTATTATTATTATTATTATTATTATTATTATTGAGTGAGAGAGCAGTTCATGCCATCAAAGTGACACTGGGGTAAAATATACGAAGCCCAATATACCCATCATGACTACCCGTCTGATAAAGGTACACCAGGCACATGCATCACAACCATATGTGCGCGACATGGTGATCTCATATCAAGATAAACAGCACATGACCTTGCAGGTGGGGCCCAGTTAGAATTTTCTTCAGGTTGAGTAGCCCATCCCGCTCAAACGGTCCCTGAATAAGGGTTGCTTAAGGATGTTGAAAGAACCACCCATGTTTCCAGAGGTGAACTATTCAAACCCCAAAGAATCCCTCTCAACACATGGCTATGATGCTCCCCCACTACTTCTGCTCGTGATCAGAGATGCACATATCGTCAGCCACTAAGGGACATGCTCAACTGGTTAAGGTCAAACAACTGACAAGCAAATCTGTGGTATTGAGCAGAATATTTGCTGTAGCCCATCTTTTATACCAAGACTTATTATTATTATTATTATTATTATTATTATTGTTATTATTATTATTATTTACGCCATGTTGCTGCATTCGTGGAATTTGGAAATGCTCGACATGTGTGGAATAGCTGAGAACGTGTGTGCACTGATTAAGAACAGCATGCCCATTTGGAAAACAACCAGCACTTAGCAACAACCATCACTGAACCGAGGTAAGAATCGAAAGAGTTATCTTCCGGGGAGAATCTTGTTAACCTTTGCTATTAGTTTTAACTTTGATCCCATTTTCTGTACTCCTACGCAAAGTCAACGTGCACTATCACCTGAAAAAGAAGGGACCACGCAGATACGATAAAGTAGCGCAAAGCATTCACTGGCTACTATACCGGAAGTATGAATACGAGGTAACAGGTGCTTGGTACCAACATATACCAGAAAAGGTAATAGACAAAAAGGAGAAGGCAAAACTGCTCTGGGATTTGACTTCCTGACAGACAAGCACCGAAGTTTGGATAAAATAAGATTTAGGAAGGATAAATAAGAGTGCCAAATAATCGACGTGACAGTGCCAGAAGATCAACATATTATCATGAAAGAAAGAGAAAAGATAGATAAATATGGGGACCCGAGAACTGAGATCGCCAAGATGTGTCAACTACGAGAGTCAAACATAAATGTTGTCCCTATTGACATCGGAGCATTGGGCTCAATACCACCTGAGCTGAAGAAACATCTGTAAACATTGGAAATACTCTATAATCAAGGTGTATTTTCAAAAACTGGCATTGCTTGGAACTGCAGTCTGAGGTCCTTGTTGTGACTTAACAGGCAGGAAGAAAGAGTCTGTAGACACAATATATTTAATCAACATCACGATATTGGATATTGTGCAACGTCTTTAATAATAATAATAACAATAATATTAATTATGGGTATAAACCCAAAATAAGTAAAATAGAATGAAATGAATAAGAACATTTCTCGCTGTAGACAAATAAAGTGCAAACAAATTTGCATTAAAGTGAAGAGTAGCAAAATACATTTTGTAGAATACAGATTTATTGGAGGGTATTGGCAGTGACTTCAAATTTTCGGCTAGTTTCTCCATCATCAGTGTGTATATATGCGCGTAGATATATATCCATATATTGCCTGGCTTATGGTTGTACATATTTGCTGATAAAATATTTAGAACTTCACATCATGTACATTTGGTTAGAAATCGTTTGAACTGAATTTTTACTGAATTTTTACAGACTGCACGTTCCAGCCGGCATATTAAACACTAGGATATGTAAAAGGTACAAATTTTTCAAACATATGCACTTTGCTTTATCGATTGTTTCACTATCGAACTGCGATTAATTTTAAAATGATAATAATAGGAAGTGTGATATATCATTTTTTTATATGAAATACGCGGGTATATACCATAAAAGCTTAAAGTCATTTAGTTTAATGGGAAATAGAATACATTAAATATATGGTATATTGAAACATTACTGAATGTCTGGGAAATGGTGATACTTGCACATTTTAATATACAGCTAAACGTCAAATACACATGCAAGCACTTGCACACCCACGTATTCATTTATACATACATAAATACGCATTCGAACATACCATATACACAAATATGCCTATAACTATCTGTATCGGCATATATATATATATGCTTGTGAGTATACACATTTATGTATGCGTATATACATCGAATAATACATTCCCATACACATACACACACACATAAAGCATATTCTTTTCCTACATTTATCGACAAACTGAAAAGTGCTAATACCCTCGATTGTGGATACTCTACAGTTCAATATTTTCTCATTTCATCTCTCTCTCATATCTCTCTCTCTCTCTCTCTCTCTCTCTCTCTCTCTCTCTCTCTCTCTCTCTCTCTCTCTCTCTCTCTTTCTGTTTCCGATTGTGGAAAACTGAGCTTATGGAATTCTTACTTAATATCATAATTCACATGCTTGGGTATTCTAGAAACAGCTGTAAGAGACTCAATTTATATTTTCTATCTGAAATAAATATTTTTCCAGTTATGCCGATTGCTTGTTTTTTTCATTTCTAGTCTATATACACCCGCTCAAGGAGGAACCACTTTTAGCCGCCTTTGACATGTATTCTCAGCACCACGATTTTCAATTGCAATTCAAACCAGAGTTGTGGCAAACCAAACTGAGCAATCAGTACATACAATAGTGGACGAAAACTATCTATCCGTCTTTTTGCCTGTCTCTCTGTTTATCTACCTGTCTATCCCCCCACACACACACACAGACATGAATGTGACGTGGAGAGCTTACTAGGTTGTGCCACTAGTGACTGTTTCCTATTAGTAAAAGTTAATTCACAAAAACTTGTCACATGGAAGGATGCTCAGGAGCAAACCATGGGAGAATAGTTGCTTCAAATCCTACAGCTCAAATATAAGAGCTCTCAGCATGACAGTTGCTTCGAATATATGATTAACTAATATAATGATACATAGAAATATTCGAGCTGTAAGGCCAGTAGGAATGATAGAAAACCTAATGGTTCTTAGACATGATGTAGACAGCTTGTCTACAGAACATCCACTAGTTGAGGACTATGTATAATATGATCTGCAATCAGATATAATACATAGCGATCTACGTATTCAGTTTGTTTCTTGTGATTTCACTCACGGTTACATAAACCACTGTATGTTGTGGAAGACATATTACTTTTTTTTAGATATTATATATTTTTGTTTATTTCCTGGTGTTACTTGATAATATCTTCATCACTTTGCTGCGCATTAAGTAGTTATGGTGAAAACAATATCTGGTCTTGGTAACGTGTAAAAGTACATTGAATACGACAATGCATTGCACTAACTTGCATCCCAGAGTTTCGGCTACCTGCCTGTACCCTGGCGGCATTTGGAGAGAATCTGTATATCTTGGCCCCAGGGAGCTTCGATCATGCTCATCTTTACTCTGTATAGTTTGTAATGCGTGATGCTGAGACAGCAACTCGTTTAATGAAGTTTTCGTTAAGCGATACGAGCTGGCAGAAACGTTAGCACGCCGGGCAAAATGCGTAGCAGTATTTCGTCTGCCGTTACGTTCTGAGTTCAAATTCTGCTGAGATCGACTTTGCCTTTCATTCTTTCGGGGTCGATAAATTAAGTACCAGTTACGCACTGGGGTCGATATATTCGTCTTAATACTTTTGTCTGTCCTTGTTTGTCCCCTCTATGTTTAGCCCCTTGGGGGTAATAAAGAAATAGGTATTTCGTCTGCCGCTACGTTCTGAGCGGAAATTTCGCCGAGGTCGACTTTGCCTTTCATGCTTTCGGGGTCGATAAATTAAGTACCAGTTACGCACTGGGGTCGATGTATCGACTTGATCCCTTTGTCTCTCCTTGTTTGTCACCTCTATGTTTAGCCCCTTGTGGGCAATAAAGAAATAAGAAACGTTAGCACGCCGGACGAAATGCGTAGCCGTATTTCGTCTGCCGTTACGTTCTGAGTTCAAATTCCGCCAAGGTCGACTTTGCCTTTCATCCTTTCGGGGTCGATAAATGAAGTACCAGTTACGCACTGGGGTCGATGTAATCGACTTAATCCGTTTGTTTGTCCTTGTTTGTTCCCTCTGTGTGTAGCCCCTTGTGGATAATTAAGAAATAGATACCATGTATCTGGTTTTGCAGCCTTACCGCTTGCTTGTTTTCTGCTGATTGCGTATGTATTTGGGGGTATTCAGCTAATTCACACTTTTCCTCCGTGGAGGGTTTACCGATTGTCCATACTGGTTGGTATTAAATTCTATCGTATAGGTGCATATGTGTCGTATGAATGTGTGCGTTTGTATGTGTGTTTATTGGATATGTATTTATATCTATATATGAGACAACTAAGCCATTCTGAGTAACAGAATTGTTTAACACAGGGTGAAGGCCAGTAAAAGCTGTACGATAAATATCAGTCGCAAAGCAAGTGGAAAATGCCAAATATAGCTTTAGGACTAGTAAAACGTGTACCTTTCTTGGGAAGCGATTCATATGATGCGAATAGTAAATCATAGATTGATAACTTGGTTGTTTTGAAGGAGGGTAACGTTATAGTTGAGGTGATTTCCTTCATCATAGAACGATTTTATTAAAGTAGAAGAAAGAAGACTGTCGGAAACTTATCGTGATGTCACTGGCTTATCTTGATACAAATTTTACAGAATTTATAAATTTTAACGCATAGCAAGCGCTAGATAAATGCGGCAAGACAACGCCAAGTTTGAAATTCAGTGAGCCGTGAGACATAAATGGATACTTTAAAAGCATTAAGACCAACCTGAGGTTTACAGCCTTCAGGCGCCTGAAAATCATTGCCATCAATATTCCCATGAGTACAATACCAGTCCAGCTAAAAGTAAGGGCCCAAGTATGGTATCGGAGTGGAAAGCAGTTAACATAGAACAGGAACTGCGGTGAATTGGTTTGGTAAAATTGTTAGAATGTTGGATGAAATGCATGTGGAATTAATGGTAAGATTTTTTTCAGTTTCAGTTAAAATTTGGTTTGCATTTTCCCAGGATCAATAAAATGGAGTAGAAATCAAGTAGGATCGTTCTAAATTTAAAGAATATTTTAATTTAAAGCAATATAAGATAAAATCAACCGCGTAAACATTGGCTTCGCATTTTGGCACAAGGCCAGCAATTTGGGACAAGGTCTATTACATCGATATCCGTGTTCAACACGTACTTATCTTATTGATCACGAAATGATGAAAGCAAAGTCGACCTCAGAACGGAAAGTCTGACCAAAATGCTGCTAAACATTTTGCCCTATGCAATTATCATTCAGCCAGGTCACAGCCTTATGCAATCCCAAATAATCAGTTTCAAATTTTAGCATAAGCCAGCAAATTCGGGGAGGTGCTAAATCGATTACATCGAATTTAGTGTTCAACTGCTAATTATTTCATCGACCCCGAAAGAGTGAAAGGCAAAATAGACTTTGGTTGCATTTGAACTTAAAACATGAAGACGCACAAAATATCGCTAAGCATTTCGCCCGGCGTACTAACGTTTCTTATTTCTTTATTGCCCACAAGGGGCTAAACATAGAGGGGACAAACAAGGAGAGACAAAGGGATCAAGTCGATTACATCGACCCCAGTGGGTAACTGGTACTTAATTTATCGACCCCGAAAGCATGAAAGGCAAAGTCGACCTCAGCGAAATTGAGCTCAGAACGTTAACGGCAGACGAAATACCTATTTCTTTAATACCCACAAGGGGCTAAACACAGAGGGGACAAACAAGGACAGACAAAAGTATTAAGTCGATTATATCGACCCCAGTGCGTAACTGGTACTTAATTTATCGACCCCGAAAGAATGAACGGCAAAGTTGACCTCAGCAGAATTTGAACTCAGAACGTAACGACAGACGAAATACCGCTAAGCATTTCGCCCGGCGTGCTAACGTTTCTGCCAGCTCGCTGCATTCGACCGCGTAAATATTGGTTTCAAATTTTGTCACAAGGACATAAATTTCACAAGGACAGCAATTACATCGACCCCAGTACACGGCTGGAGCTTATTTTATCGACTCCGAAAAGATGAAACGCAAAGTCGATCGCAGACGAAATACTGCAAAGCATTTTGGTCGGCACGTTCACGGTTCTACTCGCTCGCTCCCTTCAACCGCCTAAATATTAAAGACCCTTCAGTTTAGCAATCAACGAGCATTTAACAGTAAAAAAGCACAAAGTGCTGTAACTAGTCAATATATGCATCGGGAAAAAAAAGAACAATTGAATTCAAACATTTCACACAATTGAACAAATTCTTTTTCTTTTTCATGTTTTGCCGTGAAAAATGAAAAAGTGTTTTACATCAATGATTTATGCTACTCCACAAGAAAGCATTTCATCTCTCTCTCTCTCTCTCTCTCTCTCTCTCTCTCTCTCTCTATCTATCTATCTATCTATATCTCTCTCACCCTCGTTATCTCTCTCCTAACCTCCTTCTCTGAATTTCTCTCTCTCCCTTTCTCGTCTCACCCTCTTTCTCTCTATCTTTACTCCTCCCCATCTCTCTCATTCTCCCTCTCTATCTCCCTTACACTCTCTTCCTCTCTCTCTTTCCTTCATGAGTTGTTTCTAGAACGTGTTTTTCCGTAATAATATATTCATCATTTAAATAATTTATCACTCTGCGGTATATCAAACTAGTATCAGTCACTTATTTGCTCAAATGAATTGTTTAAAATTTAGCCAAAGATCGACCGTTTTTATGCCAAGAAATCGAATCAATAATAACAAATGTATGGTAAAAATATGCTTTGATATATATATATATATATATATATATATATATACAAACACAGACATAATAGATAGACACGCGCTCACACGGACAAACAGACACATACACACACACACAAGCATAGTCACATAAACATATATATAATAATGATAAAAGCAGAAAGCGTAATTGGTATCTTAAGCTTTATAACGCATGCACGTGCTTCATAAACTCGTCTGTCATTATTATGTAAGGCAATTAGCCAGATGTCCTAATACATTCGATTACCCCCTCAGAATCCGCAGTCCTCAAGCCATCGGTTACGTGTCACACGTTTCTGCCCCCCGGGGAAACAGTCTCTCTTTTAAGGCGGTGCTCCAGCTCATACGACTAGAATCGCTAAAAGGAGAAAGGGTAAATACGATTGTATGTATGTGTATATATATATATATATATATATATTTGATGTTTTTTATATTTGATGTTTTTATATATATATATATATATAATATATATATATATATATATATATATATATGTATGTATGTATGTATAATATCATATTATATTATATAAGATTATATATATAGTAAATTTATGTTTAATCGTCCCTGAAGATATTTTTTAAACCTCAGAAATAATAAAAGTATATATTCATACGTTTTTCTTTTCGCTTCCTGAAACCTATTTTGTACGCGTGCGTGCTCACGCCCTCTCTCTCTCTCACTCTCTCTTTCTCTCTCTTCCCCTTTCTCTCTCTTCCCCTTTCTCTCTCTCTCTCTCTCTCTCTCTCTCATGCGTTTATATATTAAGTGAAGCTTGAATGACCGAGCGTACTTGTTAAAGTGGAAGAAACCTAAACTTTTTTCCTAGCTATAACATAAAATAAGTTCTATATTTTATCTGTAGTCAGTGTAGAATTGTATTATTAACTAACTCTTCTAGTAGGAACGCACCGTCTTTAATCCTTATGCAGTCAAGCTAGATTTAACACTTAAGTGAAGCCAGAATTAGTAAATATCCATTGCTAACTTGCTTCTGATGGCTCATCAAAGATGAAGACAGCGTCTATCCAAGATATTCACCATCTTCCGCCTCTAACACGTTGTTTCTCAAGGGAGTGGACGTACCTTCTTTGACACTGAGGACACTGATGTGATCCCAGACAATAGTCCCACGGGAATAGGGATGATCTCTCCTTTATCATGCAGTTTCCACTCCAGCATCAAACACGTATCTCTATAACTTCCGATTAACAAACTGAGCCTCCAATAGTGCTCTAAGGCTTTGAGGAGGGTTGGAACCATCTCTTAATCATTATTGTTCCCAGGTCTACTCTGAACCGGAGTAGTAGCATCTGTTAGCTTCTCACCTGTGGGTTAACTAGCATGTTGACTAAGCTCTGCCTTAATTTCCTTCACCAAAACCAGAACACTTCTAACATCTGTCGGCAACCCTGGTCATGCACCATCTACGTCTGTCGGACTTTCGGTGGCAAGTTGTGATTTTTGTGCAGCTATTAGCTACAACAGGACAAAGCTCTGCTGGCTGGTTATAAGGCTCCTCACTACATACCGGGGTCCCGGCATCCCTAACCCCTTCCCATTGGGCCAGTCGCGGATAAACATCAATATTCACATTGTATGAACAAAGTGTCATTGTGCGTATTTAGCGTGTTGTGATATGTCAACACAGAAGTAGACACTACTAATGGCGAATACCGTATACATGTATGCACACACACACACACACCCACACACACACACACACACACATACACAAACTCACAATTAAAAAACATTAGGCTACAGTACAAAATTTTCCAATTTTCCAAACAGGCGCAGGAGTAGCTGTGTGGTAAGTAGCTTGCTAACCAACCACATGGTTCCGGGTTCAGTCCCACTGCGTGGCATCTTGGGCAAGTGTCTTCTGCTATGACCCTGGCCCGACCAATGCCTTGTGAGTGGATTTGGTAGAAGGAAACTGAAAGAAGCCTGTCGTTTATATGTATATATATGTATGTGTGTGTGTTTGTGTGTCTGTGTTTGTCCCCCTAGCATTGCTTGAAAACCGATGCTGGTGTGTTTACGTCCCCGTCACTTAGCGGTTCGGCATAAAAGAGACCGATAGGATAAGTACTGGACTTACAAAAAATAAATCCCGGGGTCGATTTGCTCGACTAAAGGCGGTGCTCCAGCATGGCCGCAGTCAAATGACTGAAACAAGTAAAAGAAAAAAGTAAAAAGATAAGGTAGCAGAAAAGAAATTCCTAACCATAAATATGTCTGTATACAAGCGTGACGAAAATTCGAACCAGGATTCTGTCTACCGGTTAGTTATGCCACATTGGTTTGATAAATAGCTTCAGAAATACGTGAATTAATTGTCTTTCAAAAAGAGAAAACAAAATAGCTCATAATTCCGGCGTGAAGCTTGTGTTGGATCAATCTCGAAGTATCAAGCTCTTAGTGTCAGAAAAGTAAACTACGAACTGAAATGCATACACACTGGCATACAAATACACAAACTTATAAGTGTATGCAAGCACACATATGTGCCGATGTATATACATCCGCACCTATACACCGAGGCCAACATAGCCATACTCGCAAAAACACAACCATAAACGAATTCATGCCAAGAAATACCTTTTTATATACATACATGCCTACACACACAGATATATATATATATTCACAAACATGCATACATATATACATACATGCTTATATACAAATACATACGAATGTATATATGTTTGTACACACACCCGCTTGTATATGTGCGTGGGTGTGCGTGTGTGTGTGCAGGAGGTGAACAGAAAATACAATTCATACTTCTCTCTTATATTGTTTTCGCATGCGAACTAAGTGAAGGGTTTTAACTGATATTTGATTGATCAAGACGTTATGTTTCCTGATCAATGATCGATAATGTTATTTCTTTCCATCAATATCTCATTCATATCAATAAACAATCAAATAACAATGCAAGAAATGAAATAAACAAACAAAAAAAAAACTATCGTAACAGACTTTCAATTTCACTTTCATCCATTTAATTAATTCTCTTTCGGATAATTTGGTAATATGTGTGTGTATATATGTTATATATATGCATGTATATGTGAATATATATTATATATATATAATATATATATATATATATATATATATATAATACAATGTATATACATACATATATATATATATTGTGTGTGTAACAATCTATCACGCATAAATGTATGTCTTTATGTGTATGTATATGTACAAAATCTATGTGTGTACGTATGTATGCATGTATACACACAGATTTATACATACATATGCGCACACATGCAAATATATATGTAGGTACGTACGCTTTAAATGTAAGCACACACACACACACACACATATACATATGCAGAAACACAAAGACAAGCAATTTCTCACTCATACGGATGTGTATACGTATGATTGTGTGTATGTATGTGTAAGCAAGTTTGTGAGTATGAGTATGTATGTATGTATGTGCCTGTAATGTATATATATATATATATATGTGTGTGTGTGTGTGTGTGTGTGTGTGTGTGTGTGTACTTCGTCTCCTCCATCCTGACGGTCAAGCATAACCACACTACAGCTGACCAGCAGACGTTAAGTAAATGATAAAAGTGTTAATTTTGCAACGAAATCCGAAACTCGTCGAAAGCAATTGCAACAACAGAAGTGTCCAAATACACTCACTTGATAGTATATTGGCAGACAATTTGTAGAACCGTTACCAAAATAAAGGTCAAGTTGATTTGAAGTAATACCTGCAGCAAAATAACCATGTAATATGATCTGCGAATGCAAAGTTCTTGTGAGAATTCTTCAGCTTTTCGAAATTAGATCGATATTGTAATATCATTTGATCTATGCCAGCTTTTAAACAGAAGGTTCATGGAAACAATTGACCTTTTAATATTAATTTTCAATCAGTATTTTTTTTCGTGTATTTATTGCATTTATTTATTTGTTTGTTGCTATCTTCCCCCAACCGCCATCACCAATTCTTACCATCGCAGCAAACAGTTACAACAGCGTTATTATCGTTATTATCTTTATTAAAATCTACATCACCGACATCATCATCATTATTGTCGTTGTCACCGTCATTATCGCCTACATCATCATCATCATCACCACCACCACCACCATCATCATCACCACCACCATCATCATCATCATCATCATCATCATCATCATCACCACCACCACCATCATCATCATCATCATCATCATCATCACCATCATCATCATCATCAGCAGCAGCAGCAGCATCACCACCACCATCACCACCACCACCCTCATCGTCATCATCATCATCTTCATCATCATCATCTTCATCACCATCACCACCACCACCACCACCACCATCACCACCACCACCTTCATCATCATCATCATCATCTTCATCATCACCATCATCTTCATCATCATCTTCATCATCATCATCACCATCATCATCATCATCATCATCATCGTTCTTGACATCTGTCATTTGCTGATTCATCTATTTGTTTTAATCTTTCGCGATGTTTCTAGTTAAATATTGACCACTGGTATAACTGTCCGAGTAAGTCGAGACGTGTGAAGGCGGCGCAGTTGGCTGGCATATTGCTTCGTACAATACACTTTAACAGCTGTGTGAAGAAGTATGTGTGGCCATCTGGCTTTAATATCTGCGTCTACACATATACTTTGCATTATCTATTTCCTTTGTATATATATATAGATATATATATATATATATAGATATATATATATATATATATATATATAATATATGCATGTACGTATGTATATGTATATAGGATGGGACTTTAACTCTAGCTGAAACATTTATTTAATCAAAATGGCTAAAGTGGGCGATTCGCAGAAGTTACTGGTCATCATGAATATTGCAATATACTCGCCTAGACTCTCGAGTCTGAGTACCCAATTTCGTAAACGTACCGTTGTGTGGTGTGTGTGTGTGTGTGGTGTGTGTGTGTGTGTGTGTGTGTGTGTGTGTGTGTGCTTGCATGCGTATATGTGTGTTTGCGTTGTCATTAATGTGAGAGTCTAATAGAGACTCTCACATTGATTTTCGTGGATGATAAATGAGATAGTCACTCAGGTGCTTATCCTAGTCCTTGAATTTATGTGCATCTGAATATTTTACACGCCCATGTACCCCTGATAGTTTCGAAGGGTGGCAACAATAGACATTCCAATTACATGTATCGCCCGTTAGAATAATTTGCATCAACAGCTTTCTCAAGACATGGGTTGACAAGAGGCTATAATAAACATAGCTTTCTGATATTTCTTGTAGGTAGAATCTTACCTGGGACTTCGTGGTTGTCAAGCGAACTTCCAAACCACTCAGGCATGCTGGCGTCCGCTAGTTTTGTGACCCAATGTTTAGGATCTTGGATAAGCAATTATAAGGTTATGCAATGGATTTCTTGGTCTGCGATCCAAATTATGCTGTTGAGCAAGGTAATTCAGTTCACTTTAAGTACTGTAAGGCGGCGAGCTGGGCGAAATACTTAGTGGTATTTCGTCTGCCGCTTCGTTCTGAGTTCAAATTCTCAGTCTCTTCCTTTAGCAGTGACGAGTGCGCTAGCATTTTCTAGCATCTTGGTTGTTCTACTATTCCAGAGGGTGTGTTTCTTTTATTTTTAGACAGAAAAAGATATTTCACATTGTGTACACACACATACACACACACACACTCACATATATCACTTTAGTCATGTTGCTTTCTTTTGTTCTTATTATTGATATCTGTAGTTGAATTCTGTTAATGTTGCACAAACCAGCTCCAAGAAAAGTGTAAATTTTGAACGAATAATGTCTCAAGAAAGATTTCTCCAGTATTTTCCCCGGAAAATGTAGAAGGAAACTGTCATACTTTTGTCTTGCAAATTGTAAAAAGATGGCTACTCTATGTATAGCTGGATATGTATTCCCTTGACGATCAGGCAGAAACGTTTGCACGCCGGGCGAAATGCGTAGCCGTAATTCGTCTGCCGCTACGATCTGAGTTCAAATTCCGCCGAGGTCGACTTCGCCTTTCATCCTTTCGGGGTCGATTAAATAAGTACCAGTTATGCACTGGGGTCGATATAATCGACTTAATCCGTTTGTCTGTCCTTGTTTGTCCTCTCTATGTTTAGCTCATTGTGGGCAATAAAGAAATAAGTATTCCCTTGACTGGGTCACACATTTTAGAGAAGTATGCCTGGAGCTTGAAACTTAGGATTGTCCGGAAAATCAGGCAAGGCTCGTGCGTAATATGTAGTGAGTTGTGCCAATATATGGACAAAAGAGTGGTAGTAGAGGCATCTACTGGACTGATGCTGCAGCAACAGTGACTCTGCCATCGGCCATTACTTTTAGAATGATCA
>NC_043005.1:107037328-107049828 GCF_006345805.1 Octopus sinensis | reverse complement strand
GTTACATTAATCTTGATTACAATTGAATTTACATGAAAACACAAATACATGATTATTTCTTTCATACACGCTCACAAAGAGATATATTAGCAGTACCCATGGAAATCTACGGTTATTTTGAAGACTAATAGAATGTTAGAAATCTATTAAGAATCGTAAAACACATAGAAGGTATATAACACGTAATTTCTTTTGAAATTACATCTTCTTCCTGAGACGTTTTATTCTTAAGAGGATAACAAGTCTAAATCACTGGTATTGAAGAAAGTGAAAGCTTAAGGGAGATAATATCTTTCAAATCTATGTTTTTGATTATGCACTGACCATGTTCTTTTTTCTTGAGCGTTATCATTTTTACATTTAGGCCCAAACCTCAAGATATTTTATATTAAAGTATATATATTTGTGCTTCAGAAAATGCTTATACCTTGTCTGGTTTTTCCATTGTGAATTTAATAATAAAATTATCGAAAAGTCTTTTAAAGAATATAGTACATTGTAAATGTTTTATATGAGCTCAAATGTTGAACGAATGTTCCATTAAGGTCCATGGTCATACGTGATATGTAGGCAGTAGCAATATATTATCATTTATAAATATTTATATATATATATATAATATATATATATATATATATATATATATATATATATACACGTCTGATTAATAACTATTCGGACTGTTGCCATAGTAACGAAGCTGAAGCAAGCAGTCTGAAGCCACTGGGCAAAGAATGACCTCGAATAGTGCTGCGCATGCGCACTAAGTATTAACGTTCTAGCTCACTTCCGCTGTTTACAACAGTGCTTGGGAGGAAAGTGTGTAGCGTGTAATCGTCGCATTGACCATGACAGAGAAAGTTGTCTTGGTATTACCTGCTCAGAGGCCTACGCAAAGTTGCAGAAAGTATACGGAAAGGTTGCACATAAGTGAAGTGTACATAAGCTGCACATAAGCGTACGAGTATTTTAGACGTTTCCAAGATGGTCTAAAGGTGTTGATATTGATGAATGTTCTGAGAGACCCGCAACCAGCAGAGCTGAGCAAATTATGGCAGATTTGCGTGCAGCTGTGAGGGGAGGTCGTCGAATCATCATCCGTCATTTATCAGAGGCTGTGCAGATTAGTTACGGTTCAGTTAATTCCATTATTCCTGAAGATTTGGGTATGAGACACTTGTCTGCCAAGCTTGTGTCGAAACTGCTTTGAGCTGACCAAAAAAGACTCGGATTTCAGTTGCACAATATCTTCTTAATTGTATCGAGAACGATTTCAACTCTTTGTAAACATTGGATAGGCTTCTGAGCAGTTGTCGCCAGGATTTTGGCAAAATTTGATGCAAATTCACTGCTCAAATTTCTCTGTCATTGGCAATGTGACAATCACATGCTACACACCTTCCTTCCAAGCACTGCTGTAAACAGCAGAAGTGAGTTAGAACGTTAAAACTCAGTGCGCATGCACAACAGTGTTATACGATAATCTGTACCAAGCGGCAATACTCTATGAGCTATAGCTTCGTTACTATGGGAACAGCCCAAATACTTATTGATCAGACCACGTATATATGTTGGAAAGTTTAGATAAGGACACATTTTTCCACGTGCTGAAGTGTAGCCACAAATATGAAAAAGGAAATGCAGAGAAATTTAATGTTGGACAAAATATGTACATATTTTTTTCCGAAATAAACTATTTACACAGTCCAAGTGCTTCCCTTTTGCTCATCATGACTAGGAAGTTAGCGATAATGTTATAATTCCATGCTATCACGAGAAGTCTTTATTCCATGTTCGCAGGAGAAAGTTTGTTTTGTACATGACTCAGGAGGTAAAATAACTTTTAGCGGAGGTAATTAGTGAATGTTATTATTAAAAGCAAGGAAAATAGTTGCTCCATTTTTCTATTACGAAAGCGTAGTAAACAATAGTTAAGAATATGACAAAAATAATTCTTTTATTGTTTTATTCTTTTATTTGTGTCAGTAAATTGACTGCAGCCATGCTGGAGCAATGCCTTAAAGGATTTTAGTCGAAGAAATCGACCCCGAGACTTATTCTTTATAAGCCTAGTACTTATACTATCGGTCACTTGTGCCGAACCGCTAATTCACGGGGACGTAAGCACACCAGCATCGATTGTCAAAATGGGGGGTGGCAAACACAGAACACACACATAAATATATATATATATATGTATGTATATGTATATGTATATATATACATATTTAGATATATATATGTATATGTATATATATATATATATGAAAAAACAAGTCAAAAATAGAAAATGCTAAGATGATTTTATAGTGAATCTTTCAGTACCGGTTTCGGTCATTTTGAGACCTTTTCAACTGTAACGATTAAATAATTAAATTTAGAAAAATTTAGAAAAATTTTTTTTAAATTTAGAAGAAAGGTTTTTTTAAAGGAATACTTCCATAGTAGTGTTCAGATATAGGTGGCATTCTGCCTTTCTCTGACTCCCTTGTTTGCACTTGTGTATTCGAGGTCGTTGTGAGTTCTTGAGGGGGTGGGAGTGGGAAAATCTGGGCTGGTCAGTGGCGACCGGCAGTCGCTGCGTAGGCGTTATTCTTAAAGACATTAGTGACAAGGCTAAGGGGTAGAAGGTGGAGAAGTAGAAGAAGAAGAAGAAGATGACGGTGCCGATGATGATGACGATGAAGAAGAAGAAGGAGAAGGAGAAGATGACGATGATGATGGTGGTGATGACGATGACGACGATGATGATGATAATGATGATGATGAAGAAGAAGAGGAAGAGGAAGAAAAAAAACAGAGAAGGGAGAATATAAATGGGTGAAGATATAGCTGTGATGGGGCGATTAGTAATGGATTCTATGGAATGTAATATTTGTGTGTGTATATATATTTCTTTTATTCTTAAGTTGAGGTATATTAATTGTTTGTCGTAGACCCGTTAAGAAGTGGCCTGTATTTTATAATAAAGAGATTTTCTTTACTTATTCGTTGTCTCGAGGTTGTATCGTCCCTAAATTGGTAGAGGGGGAAAATTCTGAAGTTTGGTGTTTTTTTGTTGCGCAAGTATCTATGTGTTGGCTAAAAGCTATTTTTCTGTTTTGGGGAATTTTTATCTGGGATCTGTGCAGGGCCATTCGTTTACGCAAACCATTTTTTGTTTGGCCTATGTACTGCTCTTGACACCGGAGCAGGTTAGTGAGTATATTAGGTTCTCCGAAGCACATGTGAAGTTGCTTTTCACTGTAAACCGTTGTCCCTGTTTGAAGGAGAACTCAGAACCCTCGATTAGATAGTCGCATATCCCGCAATTGGGTCTTCCACATTTTTTTACTGTCGGCTTCTGTGTTGAAGAGTGAATTCGGGCTTGTGTTAGGAGACTTTTCATGGATCTAGGCTGTCTTTTGCTTTTTATGATCGTTTGTGTTTGGAGGATTGTGTTCATTCTGTGGTCTTTTTTTAGGAGTGGTATGTTATGGAGGATGGTAACGAAGCCTTCGGCACCATCCTCCACAACATACCCCTCCTAAAAAACGACCACAGAATGAACACAATCCTCCAAACAAACACGATCATAAAAAGCAAAAGACAGCCTAGATCCATGAAAAGTCTCCTAGCACAAGCCCGAATTCACTCTTCAACACAGAAGCCAACAGTAAAAAAATGTGGAAGACCCAATTGCGGGATATGCGACTATCTAATCGAGGGTTCTGAGTTCTCCTTCAAACAGGGACAACGGTTTACAGTGAAAAGCAACTTCACATGTGCTTCGGAGAACCTAATATACTCACTAACCTGCTCCGGGTGTCAAGAGCAGTACATAGGCCAAACAAAAAATGGTTTGCGTAAACGAATGGCCCTGCACAGATCCCAGATAAAAATTCCCCAAAACAGAAAAATAGCTTTTAGCCAACACATAGATACTTGCGCCAACAAAAAAAACACCAAACTTCAGAATTTTCCCCCTCTACCAATTTAGGGACGATACAACCTCGAGACAACGAATAAGTAAAGAAAATCCTTTATTATAAAATACAGGCCACTTCTTAACGGGTCTACGACAAACAATTAATATACCTCAACTTAAGAATAAAAGAAATATATATACACACACAAATATTACATTCCATAGAATCCATTACTAATCGCCCCATCACAGCTATATCTTCACCCATTCATATTCTCCCTTCTCTGTTTTTTTCTTCTTCTTCCTCTTCTTCTTCATCATCATCATTATCATCTTCATCATCGTCATCGTCATCACCACCATCATCATCGTCATCTTCTCCTTCTCCTTCTTCTTCTTCATCGTCATCATCATCGGCACCGTCATCTTCTTCTTCTTCTTCTACTTCTCCACCTTCTACCCCTTAGCCTTGTCACTAATGTCTTTAAGTATAACGCCTACGCAGCGACTGCCGGTCGCCACTGACCAGCCCAGATTTTCCCACTCCCACCCCCTCAAGAACTCACAACGGCCTCGAATACACAAGTGCAAACAAGGGAGTCAGAGAAAGGCAGAATGCCACCTATATCTGAACACTACTATGGAAGTATTCTTTTAAAAAAACCTTTCTTCTAAATTTTAAAAAAATTTTTCAAAATTTTTCTAAATTTAATTATTTAATCGTTACAGTTGAAAAGGTCTCAAAATGACCGAAACCGGTACTGAAAGATTCACTATAAAATCATCTTAGCATTTTCTATTTTTGACTTGTTTTTTCATATATATCAACTCGTGTGTTCCTTTCCACCCTTATACATATATATATATATATATATATGCGACAGGTTTTTTTCTGTTTCTGTCTACCAAATCAACTCACAAGTGTTTGACTGGCTTGAGATTATAGTAGAAACATATGCCCAAGGTGTCACTCATTGGGATTGAGCCCTGAACCATATGGTGTTCAGTAGCAACCTTCTTACCACACACCTATCTCTGCGCCTACAGTAAAAGAAAATAATGACAAAATCTTTCATCATTACTTCACCTACATGGAAAACTTCTGATAAAGAAATCAACTAAGAACAAAATTTCAATGCAATCCTTGTGTGTGTTTAACATGTCCCAATCTACTGAAAGGTTCAGAATTCCACTTTAAACAAACACAAATATTCAAAATTAAGACCGAGTTTACTTGTACATCCGAAAACTTAGTCTACGGCATAACTTGGTTAAGATTGTGGATACAACTACAAAGATCAAACAAGAATGCTTCTAAGACGGAGAACAACACTTCATAAGGAACATTTCTGTTCCCAAGATAAAGACAAATACCATTACGGGAACACATAGAGAGTTGTGCGGGAAATCACCAACCAAGCTTCAAAAGTTTCCCTATATACCAATGCAATGAAACAATTTTTGTACTAGAACGGTTAAAGATACTAGAGCTCATTGAAAACTAGCAACCGCACTTAAATATGTATATGCAACCATTTTTTGACTGTGTAAATATTTTAGTTAATAAATTTATATCTTATAGAACTAAATATAATCAATTCACCTTCAAAATAAGGGTAACTATCTCTCTGCTTCTAATAATAACAGTAACTAATTGCATCTCCTTAAATAGATTTGCCTCCTGACTCATTGACACAATATCCTTTCTCATCCAAACATGGAATGAAAACTTGTTATGATAGACTGAGATTGTAATATTATCACGACTTGTTAACACAAGCTTAACCGGTCGACAAAGAAAATATTTTAGCTCATATACACACACACATATTGCTATATTAAATTTCTAAGCAAGATGTAAACAGTCACAATACGGAATTGTAACATATAATTGCCAACCAAGTGTGGCATCCTGTACGGGACAGTGCAACTGACGTTTATAGCCCCAGGAAGACATCTCTCCCAGCGAGTTAACGACACACATTCTGTGTCCGATTAGTATTTGCGAGGGGAAGTGATCGCTCCCATCCCTAGCCTACATAAAATTTCTGTGCGTTTCCCTTATTTTTATATATTTTCTATCTTCTTTCTTTTATCTTTTACTTGTTTCAGTCATTTCACTGAGGCCATGCTGAAGCACTGCCTTTAGTCGAACATATTGACCCTGGGACTTCTTCTTTGTAAGTCTAATATATATGTATATATATGTGTGTGTGTGTATACATATACATACACACATATATATTTGTATGTATATGTGTATATATTATATATATATATATTATATATATATATGTGCGTGTGTGTGTGTGTATGTGTGCGTGTGCGTGTGTGTGACCATACATCTACGGTATATACGGTGTATACCTTCTTTTGTACAAAGAAATCATCTACAAATATGAATTAGTAACGTTTTGAAACTCATATTTAGTTTCATTCTTTTTTTCTATGTGAAGATTAATTTCATAATGAAATAACAAATTCTAATTTCAATCAATGGAAAATGTTACTCAGGTGGTAATGCTTACCAAATCAAATACATGAACATTTCTAATCAATGGAAATCTTTGTTAAGTTCTACACAGTGAGGATCATGCTTAGGTATCATATCTTATTTAGTCTAAATCTTAAGTAATTAAGAAAATATTACTCCTTAAAGGAAAATAGAATTTTGAGACGCACACGCTATTTTTCCATCGCGCCAACTTCTAGATCTATGGATCTCTCTGATGGCCGAGATGGAATAGCGTCGCAGTGCTTTTCCGGAAAAGCATTGATAGTAGATGTGAGATCTTTCAAGTGGCTGATGTTAGGCTGATATTCCTCGATAAGAAGTGCAGTGAAAATAATGTTTACCGTCATGTGGTCGTTTGTATATTGACCGATGCTGAAATGCTGCATTTCTTCTGCGATGTAGTATCTCTCACTCGTTTTTTTTAGTCAGAAACTGGAATGATATGTTGGGTATATAGGCAGCGATTCTGTGTCCGGAGAAACCATCTGAGATGGTGTAAAAATCTCACGCATTTGTTTAGACATTTTAATTGCGTGAGACTTCTCACTGGGATTTCCTGAACACACTAATGTCATCTAAGACATGTCACGGCGTGTCATTCAGATTATAATCATCGAGAAGATAGTGACACAAGCCAAACATTCATAATATCTATATGTTCCATAACGGCTTATATTGGTTAGAGAGCTTCCATTAGTTTCTTTGACAAAATTAGACAGTTATGACCTTACTGGTTATTTTTGTGTGTATTCCTGTGTTGAATGTTTCAATGTCTAATGGTAATTATGTATAGTTTATGCTGTGTAGGGTGTATTTTTATTAGGTATTTAACTGTGCAGTTCTTTTTCCCAATAATAAATCATATTACACACATTCAACGTGATCACTCTCCAAAGCTAAAGCATTTAACGCAATTAATACGGTACATGAACTAAAGAAGTTATTATTGGTGTACAGCAAGTGATATGGTATTGGGTGTAGATGAAGGAGAATATGTTTTGTTGCAGTATCGGGAGATGGAACCTTAGATACTTTATGATATTTAGTGCGCATTGATTACAAATTCCAATGAAAGTGAAGTTGCGCTTCATCTTTTTTCTACGGCTGAGTAAAGAAGAATCTGTTAACCATTGGAATCTATCTAGTTCTTGTAACTATGTTAAAATCATTAACATTCTTGATAATAATAGTAAACTGTTGTTATTCATAATCTAACTTCCATCACTTATAAAATGATACCTCCAACTTATCCAGCTCACTTAAAAGCATGTCCAACGTTCAGCAGAATTCTCAAAGTGGAATAAAGATTGATCAGTAATTTTTTTCTGGAAGCATGAAGAGATTTTCCGTTTCTGAAAATATACTAAAAATATATAATTCGAAGTATTTTTCAAAATATCAAATACAAGCATACACAGGAACTCCCTTGTGTCTGTTATACCAGCTAAATTCGAAAGTAAAGTCCTTTACATTTAGTATCCTAATGTCACATATTAAAAAAAAGACACGTTGAACAATGTAATCTCAGGCACAGATTGTAGATGAAATAGATGCCCATAGCCAGAACGTTATTGATCGCAGGGATGCTTGACCAAATTTTGCCTGTGCAAGAATTTCTGTAACTAACATATACATAGGAATTAATGATAAGAATCATTACCATTATTCTGCGCAGCGTATACATACTGTGTTTAATATGAAACGAAGCATATAGCCTACAAAATGTATCCTATACAGTTGTTTCACATACTAAATTTAAGATATAAATCCTCAAATAACTCACTGTAGTCTTAAGAGTGAGAGATCACACTAGGTCATTTTGGCCTAAATATACTATGATTTATGAATAAGGCTACCTGATTACGATTGGTATACTATGATTTACGACTAAGCTAGCTGATTACGACTGGAATATCTCGATATACTATGATTTACGGATAAGGGTAGCTCATTACGATTGGAATGTCTTTACTAATTCATCTACTGGATGAACACTAACCTCGGCCTAAATATCAAGAAGCCTAGAACTTTAACTTCTATGCAGCATTTTGCCTGCCTTCAAATCGTAGCCAAATCTGATTCCAACCATACTCAGCTATTCACATTATGTGTTGGTCAACTTTGACTTTCATCTTTCTAGAGCCGAAGATGGACCAAATTTCTAGAGCGAGCGAGAAGAGGTTTGAGGTATTCATGGCAGGAAACGTAATCTCTGCATTCGTTTGACAAACGAGCCTTGAGCAAGTTTAGCTGAGTTAAATCTTTTGAGTCCAACCTCTTCCTTACTTCCCACCAGACTCGTAATAATGGTTAGTCTTTTCTCACTGTCAATGCACAAAAGTAAAAAGACTGTGCCCGAACAAAGAGGATAGGCCATAACTGGAATATATCTCAACAAATATTTGCAAAGTCAAAAGTAAACCGGCTCGTATCAACATAAACGAACAAGGATTAAACTCCCTGAGTGGCGTTGCAATCACCTTTTCGTTGATTCCAAATGAAATTAAATGGTAAATATCTCAAGTGAATTTTTCTTTTATTTTTTGTTTCTTTTTTCTTCTTTTTTTTGGGCGTAAATGAAGTGATTTTCTTTCATGAAATCTCATCTTGTTCTCCTAAAACTTTGTGGATCTGTCTATGTGTAATAAAACAATTTAAAATATAGCTAAGCCTTCTGTTCTTGTATTATATATTCTGTCTTGTTTTTCTTGTATTTTATCATAATTCTCTCTTTAAATCAATCCCGTTATGTCAAAGACACTTTAAAAACATTTTATATTTTGGACATCAATTTAAGTCATTTTATATTTTAGAGATCTAATGAGCATTCATTGGAAAATATAAACACTTCAATTCGTTTGTAGGGTAGTAGTAGTAGTAGTAGTAGTAGTGGTGGTGGTGGTGGTGGTGGTGGTGGTGGTAGTAGTAGTAGTAGCAGCAGCAACAACAACAACAATTGCTACTGCATTTATCATCATCATCATCATCATCATCATCATCATAACATAATCATCATCATCTACAACAACAACAACAACAACAACAACACCAAGACAATAAACAAAAAATACACAGAAAATCCTTGCTTAGGAAGTATATTCATTATAATCATGTTCTGAATACATAAAAGCGATTTGATACAGTATTAAATATCCAGGCTTTTTGAACTAATTTTCATGGCTTATCGGCTTAGATTTTGGCAATTAGATGCTATGATAATGATGGTGATGATGATGATGATGATAATAATAATAATAAAATAATAATAATAATAATGATAATAATAATATTAAAATAGTGGATTAAATATTTTCATACGTAGTGAGATAAGGTTATTTCGATTCGTTCTTTTGATTTTAAAAATACTTTTTTTAGAGTTGCTTTTTTATTCATTATTGTTTTGTGGGGTAAGTTTTTTATTTGTTATTAATCTATGGCATCGTGCTGTGTATAAAAGAATTTATGTGAGTTAGTCTCCCATGCGTTCATATATATATATATATATATATATATATTATATATACGAACATACAAGCACACATACATATATATATATATATATATATACGCACATATATGTTTCCGTACTTACATGTATGTATATATTTGCATATAAGATATACAATATATATATACATACACACATACAAACACACACACACACACATACACACACGAATACATAAATATCGATAGATAAATAAATAGATAGATAGATATTTAGATAGATGATTGTTCTGGGTTTATGCGAATGCATGCGTGTATAAAGGCTTCATTCTAGTTTCCTAAAATTTCTAGTTAATATTTCGTCGGGATTTGTGTAACCACATTAAAGAGAACAAACAGATAAAACATATTTTATACATACGCAAACACGCATTAATTTACAAGTATACACCTATCGTTAGTAATATATATATATATATATATATATATATATATATATATTATATATATATATATATATAAATATATGTATGTATATATATGTATATGTATGTATATATTTAAGAATACGTTTCTGTAGATTCTTGCATACGTATATATATTTTTGTGTATGTACGGATGTCTGAGTGCATGTGTATGCCTGTCTATGTGTGTATCTACGTGTGTGTGTGTATGTGTGTGTGTATGTGTGTGTGTGTGTGTGTTTGCAGGTGAATGTTTAAATATACATACTACTGAATTTGCTTTGAAGATTTAAATGAGTGATGTATAAATCCGAACATTCATAAAGCAGGGTAAATTCACTCACATACAGTGCAATAGCCAGACACGCATGCAAGTATACATGCACGAACATATAGATATATACGCGTGGACGTACGTGTGTGTGTGTGTCTTAATTTGTATGCATATAATCTATAATTATATCTCTAAATCACACGGTGCGTATAAAGGTGTATGGGAAAAGATGTGTTTATGCGCGTGCATTTGTCTGCATGCGTGTGCATGCGTGAGAGTGTGTGTGTGTAGGGGAGAAATGCAATTAGACCATTTAGTAGATTTGAATATTATTGAACATAATTGAGATATATGCGACGGTGTATGTTGCAACTCGGAGTTTCGATATTTGAACGACTCAATTTCCCTGAAGAGGACGGTAAAGATTCCTTCAATATTGATTCGAGTAGGTTCATCCTTGAGAAACTCCTTTTCTTTACTCATATTTACATACGTATTACCACTCTCTCTCTCTCTCTCTCTCTCTCTCTCTCTCTCTCTCTCTCTCTCTCTCTCTCTCCATCTAAATACATACACACACATATTTATTTTACTTTGTATACTCACATTTGTAGCATGTTTGTTTCCACCATGGTCCCCAACGCTCGCTCGCTCACTATTCCGAGCAGCTTCTTGCCGTTGATGTCACCATAAGTGAACAATATTATCGTTAAAGGCATAAATCTGTAAGCATCTCTTGGATGATAACTGACGAGAAATGAGCAACGTTCCGCTGGCGTGGGTATTTTCCGTTTGTTCCTTTGTGCTTCTGTTTAAATTTTGAAACACACACACCCACACACGTATATATATATATATATGTGTGTGTGTGTATATATATATATATAATATATATATATATATATATATATCGAGAGAGAGAGAGAGGAGAGAGAGAGAGAGATAGATAGATAGATAGATAGATAGATAGATAGATAGATAGATAGGTAGATAGATAGATAGATAGATAGATAGATAGATAGATAGATAGATAGATAGATAGATAGATAGATAGATAGATAGATAGATAGATATACATATATACATATATATATAATAGAAATATGTTACAAAAAAACATAGATGCCACACGTGGAAATGTAAGGGGAAAGTAAGAAAAATAAACGAAAATACACATTGTAAATCAAAAAATGTAAAGGCTTTTTATGCAAAGTAACGAAATATATATATAATTAGATGAACTGAGGTAGGAATAAAAGTAATAAAAGTCATTATTGTGAATTGTTAAAGAAATTCAAGCATACCGGTTTTGTAAGTTACTAATCATTGCTTTGAATGCTTATATATATACATATATGTATGTTTGTATACAGGCTGTATTCTCGGAAGTTTTGGGTTTTATGAGTATCTCAGCTGTGTAACTTCAAAGAAGAAAAACCTCTAATCTCTTTCAAAGCAGGATACACCAACTTCAATGCACTTCATCCACATCGTGGATCCATATCGAAGACCTGAAAGTGAAGGCGTGCAAGATATATATATGTTTTTATAGCTTCCTTTGTCTTTAAAATGATTGCTCGTGAGGTTTTCCCTCAGTTTGGAGAACAATGAAGTCACAAGAGCAACGTCTGGAATCAAGGGAGTGTGAGGGACAGCAATGATGCCCATCACTGTCAGTCAGTTGGTTACCAAGACTTTCGTCACTGAGCACCCTAGAAAAATACATTGCACAAATTTTGTTCATGCTCAGATCTTCATGAATAAGTCAAAGTATAGTTGCCACACCATCTCTGTGTTTATTGTCTTTATAGACACACGTCAGTGTTCAGCAACTAACTTTGATGCACCCTATCCTTCTCACACCACTGATTGTTATTTTTTCTGCTCTAGGCA